>NW_019174648.1:1297450-1366231 GCF_002260705.1 Seriola dumerili
CCCCCCGGTGATTCCCCCCCCCCCCCTCCCCTGTGAGATCACCAACACTGGTGCCGGTTGTCAGGGCAGCAGTATTTCTGTCCACATAGGAGGTGAAGTCATCCGATTGGGTGGCGGTGCTGCTTGTTACGAGGGGATCCTTGTACTTTGCTGCGACACAATCTGTAAATAAGTCACAGCGTTCGTGTGGGGATGTTTCAGTGAACTCCAGGAGAAGAAAATGATAAACTGAAACCTGTCTCATGAGGTTTTTAATATTTCCTGAGGCCAGTGGTTCCTAAAACTTACTCGGCACACTCTTAATTTTTCATACTTGCGCCTGTAAATAAGCAAGTCTTCCAGGGGTTCACACCCATTAATCACCAAAGTATCACAGATGTTTCAGAACGTTCTGGCATCGCAGATCAATCTCCCTCTTACTGACTTACATTCTTCTGTGAGATATGTTCGTGTAATGTCAGGGATCTGAGCAGGGTTGCAATACGAGGCATGAGACCTGAGGACACACGACGTAAACCCGTACCGGCGGTATTAGCAACAACATGTAGCCTAGCTCGCGCTCTGCCTGCGTGCCCGTTCTCGCCCTGGTTCATTTTGTTCATGATAAAATTGCTAAATTCCCAACCCCTTAAGTCTCTAATTATGTCGATGAATGAAAGAAAAAAGAGACAGAGGCAGAGAGAGAGAGAGAGAGAGAGAGCCAACAAGGCGAGGCAGGTAGAGTCCTAATCCTGTCTAATAGCAATGTTTCTGTTCCATCATGACTGCAGAATCTTTAGCCAGAGGAAAGAGAAAGAGGGATCTGTGTGTGTGTGTGTGTGTGTGTGTGTGTGTGTGTGTGTGTACAGGTTTTTGCATGTGTGCAAGCAAGTAGAGATTTAAAGGTTTATCGCTGGCGGAAAGTAACTAAATACATTTACTGAAGTACAGTTGTACGGAAATGTTGTACTTGTTATTTCACCTGATTTATTTTGACGGCAACAGACAGACACACACACTCTCTTTAAATCTTAAAAATACCTTTATGTTGTACCTCAGAAGTCACTGAGTCGTGTGCATTCATGTTTCGTGTTGGTATCAGAAGTCGTTTGAGTTCTACCTGACCTTTTCCTGGATAATGTAAAGATCTGATTGGCTGCGTGGAATTTGCATTTTACATTTTAAGTGAGCAAGTTTGGACAGAAGATAACTTCACAGACAATGTTTTTTTTTGGAAAGTTTTGAAACACACAGACAGAGACATGATGAGCAAAGATCACAGAACAGACATCTGTGTGTGTGTGTGTGCGCACTTTGTTTAATGCGTTCACACATGCAGTGCACAGCGACTGACGATATATACTATAATATGTTTTGGCAGGTGGTTTTGTTCACGATCACGACAGGTTTCTGTGCACCTTACACAATTCGTCAGCCAGTTGGGATTTGATTCAAAACCTCCTGCAGCTGCGACGCACAAACTTTGATTTTAGGATATTTCCCTGCAGACAACACATTTCTATGTCTCATAAATTCATATAAAAGAGTTGCATGTTCATGTTCTCTGTTGTGTCACGGAGGTGATTGTGATAGATAGAGTAGCATCGGGGATTTTTTTTCTTCATAGTAACTTTTGTTTTGCGGGTGATTTATGACCGTCTCTGGTGTTTGTTTGTTTTTGATAATTCGGTGTGTGGGAGAGAAAGCAGGAGCTTAGTTTTCTAAATCTGAGTTTACTTTGACTCTGCCAGGAAAGTGCCACACAATGCAACACGTTTATATTTAAAGACTTTGACATTAAGTCGTTTCACAACGTTAACACAGTCTTAACGGGATTAGAGACGGGGAAATGTAAGGGGGTGTAAAGTTTCTTTTATGTTGTTTGCTATCTGCTAACATGAGGTCACACAATGAGAAAGACCAGCTGCTCTGTTTAAAGGACCATTGATTCCAGTTATGTGTAGTTGACAGTTCTGTTTCTTCAATATGATATATATATGATCGATATGATTATCAGTTTACAGACTCTGGATATTTGCTCCAGATGTGCCTCCCATCACTTTGTATTGAGTTTTATGTCATTTCACAGCACGGCAGCAGGGAAGATGAGAGATGTAATTGGTGTTTGTGATTATTTGTAATATTTACGAGACAAATCTTCTAAAAACGTCTGTGAAATCAAAGCGAGCATTCCTGAAAAATCCCCTTTTCCTGCGGTATTTATGCTTTTTCTCTGCCATCAACAGCAGCTTACTCTGTTTACGTTCGCAGCTGTCGGCCATGTCAGCTGGGTGTGTGCGACGTCCTGTTTGGGTCCCTGTTAGCGTCACAAATTTCCGCTGTCTGGCCAAGTTATAGGTGACCTGGCTCCAGCTGGGTGGCCCTGTCAAGTGACTGCACGTGAGCTTGTGTAAAAGTACACAAAGCAGTGCACGTGAGCTTTTACACACATGCAGAAATATGTGAATGGATAAATCTGAAATGGTGCGTTTATGCCCTGGACATAAAAGTGGACACACAAAGTGTCTTCAACTGTCGCCTGTACACATACTCCACCATGCATGTGTGCTTGTATGCAGTCCATACTGCTCACACACATGTGCACACACACACACACACACACACACTCAAACACCCAGCGTGGAATAAACAGAAGTAAACGAGGAACGCTGCAGGCCCAAACACAGCTGGTTAGTCTCCTGCGGTGGATGTCGGGGTCACAGATGGACCAGAGAGAGAGGAAGAGGAAGGATATGATGAAGGGGAGTAAGGAGACAGGGGGAGACGGAAGGGAGGAAGAAGGGAGGACAAATATAGAGAGATATTATGATTGTAAAAATGGGAAGGAGGAAAGTTTGAGGAGGAGGACACTAGAGGGAGGAAAGAGTCCTTTTCTCTCTCCTCTTATCTCCACCTTGTCTTTCTTTATTTGCATAAGCAGTTGCAACCCCCCCCCCCTCGTTCCTCAACGTCAAGTTCAGGCAAAGGTGAAATGTAAAGAGGTCCTTCAGGGTCAAACACTATTTCCAAATACATTTTTCATCATTCTCACTGTCACTCAATGGATCTCAGTCTGGGTTTGTTGTTAAAAACGGACACCTGCTTCTCCTATTTAAGTAATCAGCGTGTTCACTGGTTTGTATTATGCACTGACAGTTTGACTGACAGGTGTTGGCGTGAACTCTGCTCTCCCATTGGTTGTTACCGTGTGATGACATGCAGATTGACAGGCTGTGGATTAAACAGATTCCCATGCAGCACTTTGTAGGGGAAAGCATGAAGTCTCAATTTTTAGGTTTTAAGGCGGTTCAGGTCTTTTTCAAAATTGCTTGTGCAACATTTACAGTTTAACACTGCTGCGGTGTTTCTGCACTTCAAGTCCCAGAATTCACTTGTCAGTCAAACTGTATGAGTGTGACCATGGGACCCAGAAACCCATCACTTCCTGTGAGGCAGGAGGATTGTCCACGTTAGTACCTACAATAGAAGTGTTTATTATTAATTATGGTTTGATTATTCGATATAAAGTGAATTCATTTGGCAGCTGCTTTACATTAAGCCATTTAACAAACAAAAATGTGTGTACTATATACTTTCAAAAATCAACACAACTTTCATTTCAGCATGGTAAACATGCAAGTTATCTTAGCTTAGCTTAGCTTATCTTAACAGACTCATCAGACTCTCTGACCTCCACGTAAACCACCACCACCATGTTTAACTCTACTGTATATCTGTCCATCATGCTGTATCTGTGTATCTATAACATACGATGCAC
Source organism: Seriola dumerili (assembly GCF_002260705.1). Taxonomy (NCBI): domain Eukaryota; kingdom Metazoa; phylum Chordata; class Actinopteri; order Carangiformes; family Carangidae; genus Seriola; species Seriola dumerili. The sequence goes on from NW_019174648.1 coordinate 1,301,208, forward strand.
GCAAGGCTTTATCACTTCTTTTTTTTTTTTTTTTTAAAAGAAAAGGGCTGTCCTGTCTCATCATGCATGTTGTCTCCGCCATATAGTGTATATTGTATTCTGGGTAACCTTAGACTCAACCGTCATCCAGATAACATCAGCAGGCCCTATAGGAATGAACGGGCAAGTCCAGACGTCGGCCGTTGCCCATGAGCTGCCACTCTCAGCTGTACGGACTGCAGGAGGTTTTTTAGTAGACAGGTATTACACCCGGCTTTTAAAAGTCTCAAGTTAGACGCACAAGCATGAAAGTGTTTGGACAGTAAAGTATGAGCAAACAGGCAGGATTGATCGGGAAACATTAGCTCAGGCTGAAAGACGCATAGCTGGGTAATGCCACGGTGACAGAGTGGAAGAAAGGATTGATGTGTGCAAACACGTTGTTGGATTCATCCAGACAATTGGGAGCGTGCCTGTTCTATCACGTTATATCCGTGAATGTATGCTAATTATGAGCATACATTCTCACAACCTTTAACAGTATGTCTAAGACTGCGTGCAATGAAGGTCAATGGAGTTTTGTTTCTGCTGCTGAAAGTATTAGGAAATAACATTTGAAATTTATCAGTTTTCCTCTGTATTTCTTTGGGGAAATATTTCTAATGAAATGTAAAACTGTTCTGTGGACTGTATTTCATTCAGCTTGCATTGCATTGGGGCAGAGGAGACGACAGGTACATCCATCTCTGTGCTCGACCTCCCCCTTTAAATTCTGTAAAGTACCTTGTAGCTCTGGTTTTGAAAAAGCATTATAGAAATAAAGTTCACTTACTTAATTAATCTGTAGGTGTGTTTGCTCATGTATCTTTGTGAGGACCAGTGTCAGATCTTACAAGTGAGGACGTTGTTGGATTGTGAGGACATTTTATGTATTTTCCACTTTTTTGAATGTTTTTAATGAGGATTAGGGGTTAAATTTAAAATTAGGTTAAAGGTTAAAAAGGGTGTTCACAAGTCTAGTACATTGTGCGTCATCATTACTTGTGTCTACACATCCAAATACAGTCACGTGCCCTCCTCCACGTGTTTCTGTTGACCTCTAATAACTCTTTATTGTGTGCATGTGTTCATGTTTTACTCATTGTTCTTCCTCCTTTGGTATTTTTTAACACCACATCACACGTCCTCCGCTCTCAGGTTGAATGTTCTCCCTAGGGCGCTGGCTTAGCATCTGTTTGCCCATATCATCCTTCACTTTTAACTCTTGGGTGTGGACGGTGCGAATTGAGCGAGGATCAGCCCCCGAGCAGGTGGAAGGCTGGATTATATCTCAGAACAATGGATCTCACGGGGCAATAACAATCTGAATCGGCCTGCTCTTATTGGATGGTACCTGGGGAGAAGTATTCATGCCTTAACAAAAGGGGGATAAAATATCAAAATAATAAGGGTAACATGATACGGAGATGGGAGCTAAGAGAGCACAAGACCTTAAGCATTATTTTTTGTCTTTCTTTTGTCATTATCTGTTCCCTTTTTTCTTATTTAAACAATCTTTTTGCTTGAACTTGTTTTTTGTTCTTTTTCAGCTTAATTTGAGATACCATTAATGCCCCAAAGCACTTGTTTTGCTTCTATTTTTAGCTTCTTGTCTCTTCAGCCTCTTTGCCAAAAGTTTAATTTGAGCTTCTCCCTCCTTTTTTCTCCGTTTGTTTCAACCTTTTTCCTTCACTCTCCCTCTCTCTCTTTTTTTTTTCCCCTTTTCTCCGTCATCCATCCCAAATTTCACTGTTTCCCGGCTTCACTTTCTCCCTCTCCTTTGCCCTCCTTCTGTCACTGTGATTACAAGAGTTGAGGAGATCAGAGGGAAGAAAGCAGGACCAGCACCACTGACCTTTCCCCTCCTTCTCTCTCTCTCTCCTTCTCTCTCTCTCTCTCTCTCTGCTCTGTGCCAAGCTTGTTTCTTCCTTGTTGTGTGTTTTCCTCTCCTTTTCTTTCTCCACCACATTCAAGTTCGTGTTTTATTGTCTGCAGCTTTTTGTGGTTGTAGCTGACTCGGTTGTCTCGTCTCGGCCAGGTGGTAGTAGTTGTAGTAGTAGCAGCTGACAGTTGTGCTCTTTGGCATCTTAGTCCTCTGCTTATGCTACTTAATATGTTACCAGTTTTCTTAAAATAATGATTATCTTTCGACTGTAGGTTTGAAGACGTCACATTGGGTTTTAAGAAATTTTATTTTTCAGCATTTTTCTCGATTGAATCGAATCAATTAATCAAGAAATGTATCAGCAGATTAATCAATAATGAATATAAATGTTAGTTGCAGCCGTAAAGTAGTAGAAAATACAGTATTATATTAGTTTCTACTATAATCTAAGTTTCTAAGAGTTTTATTCTTAAATATTGCTTTTATTTTATTTTGTTGTAAAATTAGTCGCATAAAGTTGCTGAAAGTTACATCGAATAAGTCATGAGTTACTATATGTTTGCATGATCTGTAAATAACTACTGCTGTAATAAGTTAAATAAAAGCATAGACTTGATCATGTGATGAGGAAGCCACACCGTGCACCGCTTTATGTTGCGACTGAACTCAACCAGTAAATCGATCTAGACGTGTTTGGTGTGCGCTGAAGTTTTTGTGCTGAAATTTCTGAATACATTTGATAAGAGATCTGATTTTGCAGATTCAAAATTGGAGATGTGCAACTCAATAGCAGAGAATGAGGAGCATCTTCAGTTGTGAAAAATTCACCATATATAAATATAATAATGCANTGAAATTTCTGAATACATTTGATAAGAGATCTGATTTTGCAGATTCAAAATTGGAGATGTGCAACTCAATAGCAGAGAATGAGGAGCATCTTCACCATATATAAATATAATAATGCGACATTAATTAAAACAGCTCAGATCCATCCTGTGCAGTGTCGTCTATTAATGTCGTCATCTTGTCGACCCTTGTTAAATAAAAATTTCTCAGACGCCTTCACATGGGATATGCACAGTCTTTCTCAGGCTCTTATTATATTCGACTTGAGACCCAGACCAGACCAGCTGATGAGTACTAACAGGGGTCCTGGAGGGCCCTTGACCTCGATTGTTGTGGATATGAACACTCGCGGACTTTGCTCATATGAACTAATACACCCCGCACTCTTCATCACATTTCAGCTTTGACCTGCACACTTGCTCCTCCATCCACTCCTGTCCCCTTAATCTCCATCAGACCCCCAGTCAACACCCTTTTTGTCCCTCCTCCTCTCCCGTCCTCCCTCCTGTCCCTCTCTCCTCCACGTCTCACCACCCCGCCATCACCCTTTCATCCGCTAATCACGTTGAAACGCCAGCCATGACCTTTGAGTTTAACCCCAAAGGAGACCCCCAAATCACGGACTCGTACGAGACATTTGTTCATGTATTCACACGAAGGACTCGAGCATGCTAATTAATTACCTGCGTACATGTGCGTGTCATATTTTACACACGGTTTAGATGCAACACGTATAAACACGCAGATACATACAGGTCAAATAAGAAAAACACACATATTTCCGTTCACCATGTGGTCCATCGCCTCCCACCCAGAGACCCGACATGTGAATAGATGGCATTCGGTGTTGTGAAGTTTTAAGGACCTTTCGTATATGAGCTTATGCCACTCATACGTCAGCTTATAAAGGCTCGAAAAGCACTGCGTGATGTTTTCGCAGGTATGTCAGGAATGCCACCCAGTGAACTGAAGGTTAATCTGCAGTTCAGTTGGAGTTTATGCACCACAAATGGTGCGTGGTGACACTGAGTTTGTTTATTGGGAATAGGACGGGAAGTAAGAGCGGCAAAATGTGGCAAAAAAATCAAAGAGAGGGGAACAGCTTATAGAAAGCTATTGTCCACAACACTGCCATGTATGCATATAACGCCACCCGTGGGCCGTGTCGACCTTGGCGGCACAACTTTACGTGTGTTTTGGTTTGTACAGCGCTCAGTCTTCAGACGACCATGACAAATTATACATTGTTAGAAAGCTGTAAATCTCCTGATTCTGTCCGTGGAAACCCTTTTAGGATCCTCATGTCACCGCAGCAGCTGTTCTTCATTTTGTAGTACAATCGTTCTTGGAAGCAGACACATGTCCAAGCACTAAAAAACCCCACACTAAGCTTCAGTCCTGTGTTGTCATGGAGGAAAAGTTGTCTGATTGACTGATTGATTGATTGATTGATTGATTGAGACCAGGGTTATGACTGTGAGGTCCCACGAAATTATATTACAACTTCCTTAATGTGATGTAGTTCTCTTTGGAAGAGTATGTTGGGGTGGGATATTAAACAGCAAGTTTTTAAACTTCATTCTCAGTATTTATATCTTATCCTATAATCCCTAATTTTCACAGTCGTCTTTGAACACAACCTTAGCAGCATCACACAGCTGCAGTTCATATTGATTAACCTTTGATTCCCAGTGGAGCATCAGATCACCATTGAAAATGTGCAACTTTGCAGAAAGTTTTCAAGCCCCAATCCCACTAAGAACAGATTAATATTTCTTTGCTCATCAATCATTGGTTCTCAAGAACAAAGCTCCATAAACAACTTCTATGTAAACAGCATCTGTCTTCTGTCCTCACATTTTGTAATGGCCTGATAAACCCTTTTTGCATACGGTAAAAGTGGATTAGTTTAGTCTTTGTGCAACACTCAAATGTGTGATTTGATTTATTTTTTTCTTTCACACCAGCTCACTCCTGTTTTCCCTGGCTGAGAAAACAAGCATCCCGCAGGTCACAGTAGCGTTACGAAAGAAGTCACGGGGAATTTAAAGCTTCCCCCAGGGCTCCTGTTGGTATCACTGGCTCTATTCTTTCGGTTAGAGGTTTGACTCTGGTTGTAGTTAAGGTTGCGTTTCTGTTACTAATCAATGGGCACGTAAGAGCGCTGGAGGTGAACGGTGAACGGTCACACATCCAGTCAGGACGCAATGCAAAGGGAACACTTCATTGTTTATAACTCAAAGAACCTGATGCTACATGTTATGTTTGGATACATAATTAAATCTGCTCTTTAAAGAAAAAAAAAAAGTCATGTTCTTTATCTTTCAACACCTGGAATGAACATTGACTGGATCTGATCCTCCTTAAAATCCGGTTTAAATCCTTTTGCTTTTTTCAGGTTGCTGTACATCTGGCTGATGCAGCTGTTAGGATTCCTCATATGCACGTGACTTTAGATGTTTCTCTACTGCAGTGCTCTTTGTTTGATTGTTTTCTTTTATTCACGCGGGGATTTGAACAAAGACTCCTCCACTTTTGCAACAGCGTGCTTATACATTAGGCCTCGACGTGAACAAAAGACGGGAAATTGTGACTTTTGAGCTTTTGCTAACCACAATTTTCCAACATGAAAGGGAGAACAAACACCGAAAAATGTCTGGTCTTGAACAGAAATACATTTCCTAAGCAGTTGCTGTAATATCCTTTTCTCCCTCTCTGTTCTGCAGGGTGCAAAGTTTGACGAGCCGTGTGCAGGCCTGGACTGTAGCGGAGGATGTAGGTGCAATCCAGAGAAAGGCAGCAGGGTGAGTCACGTCTTATCTGCATGATGCTGTCTTCTTTTGATCTGTGTTAAAATCAATTTTATCTCTTTACTTTGAACCTAAAAATCATATTTATCAAAATGTAGACATGCATAGTTGCAGCGTTTTGTCACAATAAATCACAAAAGGGCAACGAACCATAGGAACCTTTATGTGATTCTGTGATTGCTTTCTTTAAATTAGATTAGTGCAATTTTCAGCCTGGTATTTAGTTACCAGCCTTATTTTATGTTGCAGTGTACAAATAGACACATGTGAATGTAAACAAAGACGAACAGGACTGAGCTCGTTATGTGATTGGATTTATTGCATTAAGCAGACTGATCATCTCTTGGCTGTGAGGTGAGCAAACTAAACTGGGTTGATTGTGATATTTGGCCCCTCCCACAAAACAATGTTTAGTTTGTTAACTATTTATTTCAGTTGAGGTTTCGATTTAAAAAGCTGTTCTGATCGTTTAATTTGCGGAAACAAGTAAATTACCTTTGGTTTGTCAAGAAACTGTGACCTCAGGGCTCCCATTTAAATTTGTTTAAATCTTTTTCCACACATCAACGCCACAAACATTATCACTGTTTGACATATATCAAAGTGAGCTCAGTGTCGGTTTGTGTAACGCATGCTCCAACAGCCCGTGTCTATAAGACTGTACTGTGATTTCTCCAGGCGAGGAATCAAACTCAGACTCGTAAACACAAAGCTGATCATGTCTCCGGGCGAGGAACTTGTTTTCTTGGCTTTGCTTCCATGACATTAATGTGAAGGAAATCTTTCCCTCCTGCAGGTCTTTAGGTAGCGTTAGACAGTGTTTCTATAGGTCTCTCAAAAGCAATAGTTGAACGTCTGTCTCAAGGACGACTGTGAAGACACTGCTAGCAAACAGAGGTCGTGATGATATGACGCTCTGAACAGTCATAACACAGGGACACTGCCTTCCCTTGGAAAAGTAGTGCATGAAATATACAACATAAGTTTGGTGGTTTAGCAGACATAGCATTTATCAGACATAGTATATACAGATATATTCACATGGTTTCCACTTTAGCAGCAACAGACAGCAGCTCGGCTGTCTGATTTACGGCTGTAACGCAGGGTGGCAGTTAACGGGAACGCTCTGTGGGTGTTTTATATGTCAGTATATGAACCTGCTGGCTTCATAAAAATTCCTACACATTGACAAGCTCCTGTAAATGCTTCAGCATCACCAGGTTCAGAGAGGTGACGGCTGTAAATATATATACAAGTGGAAGTGCAGCTTCAGAATATGTTTTAAAGTGTGATCTTTGAAGCTCGGACACTGCAGGGACTTTAATTAAGATGCAGACACGCTACGCTGACGTGGAATATTTCTAATTCTGAGGCGTTTTATGGTCGAATTTCAATATAAGACGAGCATGATTGCAAAAGCCAGACCGGCAGCAGCTTAAATCCAAAGGTTTTGTCTTTGTTCAGTCAAACTTTACAACCCCACAAAACTGCAGTCGGTGGTGGGATGTCATTTATTTACATGCATCTATATTAATGTTACAAATAGTACAAGATATCGGTCTTTAATGGAAGGTAATGGTAGATTGTGCAGAGGCAGGTCGGAGTGAGATCTTCCTGTCGGCCCCATCAGGCTCCACCAATCAGAACGTCAGGTCGGCCTCTGTGTGGCCTGAGAGACGAAACCCAGGGTGAAGAAAAGTCTTTCCAGCGCTCGCCGCTGTTCCTGAAGCTCAGCAGTGCTGTTGGTGATAATTGAAGCTGAACGTTATGTAACAGCGTTTTTATTCCAGGGCTTTTCCCTTTGATTTAACTTTCACCTTCAGTCATCCCAGTGCACTCACAGGAGAAGAAGCAAGTCATTTGCAGACTTTATTTTGCCCTGGGTTTCGCCTCTCAGGCTATATGCACACATACAATGCTGCAACTTCCTGTGCAAGTTTTTAGAGTGAAACAAGAATTGAATCTGTTGTTGCTAAAGCTAAAAAGATAGATGCTAGAATTGAACATCGATAGAATATTAAATATTGGACGAGGCGGAACTGGACAGGTGTCTTCATTCATTTTCAGCTTTTTAAATAAAAACCTTAAAAAATCAGTTGCACTTTTTATCGCCATGTTGTGTGTGTGTGTGTGTGTGTGTGTGTGCGTGTGTGTGCGTGTGTGTGTGTGTGTGTTCACCTCTGGCTAAAACCAGACTAACTGCAAGCTTCACACTGTAGCTCGGCCTCTTTCAGCCTGTATCCAAACAACAATTACTGTCTGACACAGAAGCCTACACTTACTGCCTGCTGCCTACTGTACGCCACTTTAGGTAAATGATACAGTGACGAGCGCCACATTACAGCCAGGTACCTGTAGGTAAATGATATAGCTCAGGTAATACCACCTACCTCTGTACGGGCCTCCTGCTCGGCCTAAATGACACAGCCAGCGGCTCTATTACCTTCTGTAACTGTTATTGTTGTGAGCCGTTCAGGTGGTAAGGTGCTTATTTGTCTCTTTTCAGTTTTACTTTTGTACTTACAAGTCGGTGACGCGACGCGTGTTCTCGATCATAGCCGTTAACCGCCCTGAAGTTCACAGGTGGAAAGTAGTCGAGTGCAGAGTCTGGGAGTCCGGGCTCGATCAACTATTTAACTTGATGTTTAAATTTAACGTACTAACAACCAACAACAATTTAGATCAAGTTGTTAAAATCTTTTTCTTTCTAGTTCCAGTTGAGTGAAAGTTCACTGTGTCTTAATGTGACAGCTCTTTATCCCAGCCGTTCTCTATCTGACATTTAAGACTGGCTTTGGACCAGAATCAAACAGTTTTCTCTTTCTCCTGCATGATTTGTGCAATCTGCTCCTCGTTATCATGCAGGAGCTGTGCCCGCAAGAAACTTTGGCACCTTCTACTTAAAAAAACAAACACAATTTTTTTTTTTGTTTGTTTAGCTGATGCTTACTGATGCTAACTGATGCTAACTGACAGAGAGTAGATGTTGTCACGTATGACTTTGGCGATGCTCTGTTGATCCCTGAGGGTGAACCTCTCTGTGCAGCTTCTGTGTGTGTGTGTGTGTGTGTGTGTGTGTGTGTGTGTGTGTGTTTGTATAAAGAAGCAAAAGCAAGAAACTGAATTTGAAATGTACTCATATTTCCAGCAGGTTACAGTCACGTTTAAGTTCCCATCATGCATCAGGTGTTGATTTTAAATGCAGTTTGACACTACAAAACAAACGATAAGCCTGAAAGTACGCACAATACATCAGTCTGTCACCTTCTGATCAAACAAAATGTTCCATGTTATTCGTGCTGTTTGCCGTCTGCACATGCTTTGGCTCATATGTACCAACGACCGTGCCAACAGCTCTGGAGGGCGCTGGAACAGCGTGCTGCTTATAGAGGAGGAGGAGGGCAGGACTGGCGTGCAAAGACATAGAAATATGACCTGAAGATGTTTCCTGCAGCCAATAATTGCAGCTTTACAACAAACATCTGGTAATAGTGGGAGGGACAAACACACCTCTTGTCAGCGTTGTGTGTTTTTAAGAAAAAAGAGGCTTTTAGTAAATGTAGAAGCTTCTGTAGCTCGTTTATCATCCGTGGCTCTTAAATCCATTGCTAATGCCTGAGTAAGACCCCCCGCTCCTCTGGGTGATATAATGTCCGACCCCCGACACAAACGCACCAGAGACACAATCCAGACGGTGTGTGTTGGTTTTCATTATTATTAGCCAAAGGGCTTCAGTTTTACTTCGACTGAAAGTCCTCAGAGTCTTTACTTTAGTCTTTCCTGGCTTTAATATCTGTGTCATATTGGATCCATTAAGTCCAATAACATCCGCTCCCATTGGGTAAACCCCGAGGGTCAGAGGTCAGGATGACAGGATGGTGTGTGTGTGTGTGTGTGTGTGTGTGTGTGTGTGTGTGTGTGTGTGTGTGTGTGTGTGTGTGTGTGTGTGTGTGTTCAAGCGATGGTTAGGTCAACACGCTGGAGCTTTTCAAGTTGCAGAGCAGTCAGGAAGTAGGTGCTTTATTTAATTTTGTCGGACCGCCGTCTGTGTCGATCAGAACCACATTTCGACGAGTCGCCAGAGGGGTCAGCTCAACGTTTTCTGTGTCCCGCTGGAGCCGAGTTCCTCCTCTAGTCGGGGGGTTTCTGCAGCGATTAAATTCTCAAACCGGGGATCTGGTGTTTTCAGTGACGTTGTTCTCAATCATATCATCGAGCCCTATTGGTTATAAAACATCCCCCGACACACTGAGGAGACAGTCAGCCTCTAGGCACCACCGCTAGTTTTTCACCACTGTCGGCTCTAGTCGGCCTTTGTCACCGGCCAATCAGCTGATTTAACATGTTAAATTAATGGAAGTCATTAAGAACGAAAAAGGACAATAATTTAATGAGTAATTTTCCCAGTTTTCCACTAAAACTGAGGAAACTGAAAGATAATGCTCTTCTCTCTCTGCCACGTTTTATTATGAAAGTAAAAACAGAAGGCCATGTTCTGTACCATGATCTTACTCTCCTCTTCAGTGTTTGACTGTGTCGATGTAAATAAAGCTCTGACAGAGAGACAACGTTATGTCAAGCCACAGAAACATCTAGCTGGTGGTCGATAACGGTTGTATTTATTTATAACGTGTTTCCCAATAAACAGAGCAAGATTTCAGCTTCAGGACAGACCAGGTCCTAAAACAACAAACAAACAAATGTGAAACCCAAACTACAATAATGGTTAATCTCAATAACTCACATAAACAGGAGAAACCTTGGTCGAAAGAAACGGCAGACAAACCGCTAAAGTCGTCCTAAGCCTGGCAAAATCTGCAGGGATAAAAACGAAGGTGTGGCCGGTCGGGACGGGGAGGGGGATGAGTCTTGCCGACTGTCAGGCCGAAGAGGGAATAAAATTTATGTAAAAACAACAGGTTATAGTAAAATGCACCTGATGCACATGAACGTCGTCTCTCATAAAGTAAATCAAGCCAAAAAAAGAAAAAAAACTAACAATCGTTGTTGTTGTTGTCGTCGTTTTAAAAAGTTCATAAAATGGAAGAAAAAAGGAGCAACAGCAGTTTCCGATTCCCCAAGATCATATCTTTAAATTGTTTGTCTTATCTGAGCAACGGTCCAAAGTCACTAATATAATATCATAAATATAAAACAGTGAAAACATATGAGAAGCCGAGAATAGAAAGTGACCGGCCCATTTTTATTATGACTCGCTAAATAAGAACGAATCGATTACCAAGATAAGAAGAAACACTGTGATTAGCTGAGAGAGATGCCTGTGATGTCACATGATGGTGGCATGAAGAAGTATGTAAGTGTGTGAGAGAGAGAGAGAGAGAGAGAGACACACTCTCTCTCACACGCCCAGACAACAAAGGAATGAAGGATGAATAGAGAGGAAAAGAGAGAGTGCAGCGTCCGACCCCTTTCAAAATAAGATGAGGGTAAAGTGATAGTGGATGTGTGTCTCGGTGGGATGGGAAGATAAGAAAGAGCAGGGACGAAACCCCTCTGCGGGGCCTCCCGATGAAAGACTGTGTCTCTCCATCCCCTGAATTCCTTTACTTTAATCCTGAAGCAGGTAGAGAGGAGAAAAAAAAGAAAGAGAAGAAACAGTTGAAGAGGAGGAATGGAAAGAATAAGAGAGAGAGAGAGAGATGGGTGAGCAGAATTCCTTTTATGTCAAACCAGACGAGAGAGAAATGAGGAGAGACTGCACACATTTTCAAGATTAAATCCGTAAACAAAAATGACGGATTTAACTTCGAGCTTAAAGAGGAAGTCGAGAAAGAGATATGCAGTGAGAAAATATAGACAGAACCTGGCATGGATGGATTAGCTACTGAACGGGGGCCTACTGGGCACAGGTCCAGGGGCCCTTAGACCAGGAGTCAATCAAACAAGTACAAAGGGGCACAAAACAAGCAGTAGTTGACACAAAATAACTAAAAAGAGACAGAAAACAAGTAAAAATAGATGCAAAAGTGACAGAAAAGATATAAAATGAGTGAAAATAGATACAAAACAACTACAGAGAGACAGAAATTGAGTATGACTTGACAGAAAATGACCATAAAGACGTGTGAAATGACTGAAAAGAGACAAAAAGTCAAGTAAAAAAAGATGCAAAACACCCACAAAGAGCCACAAAATGACTCACGTTAGAAGGAAAGAACTAGAACTTGAAGACCAGCACAGTCTCTGGACTTAAACCTCATAAAGGCGGTTTGTTATGAACTGGCCAGAAGGTGAAATCCAAACACTCTGCAAGTGCAACAGAGTTGGGACCAACTTTCTGAACGATGATTTCCATTAATTTCAGAGACGTTAAACTTTAATTTCAGAGACATTAAAGTGTGTAAACTTCAGCGCCATGTGCAGAGACGGAGGTGAGTTAAAACACAGGCTCAGATCTCACACAGATAATCGATGCTGGCAGCAGCGTGACCCTGAGACAAGCATGAGCCATGACTTTGATCTGTGTCTCTCTCTCCTCTGTCCTTCCTTATCTCTCTCTCTCTCTCTCTCTCTCTCTCTCTCTCATGCGTTCTCTAATGTGTTGTGTTTGTGATTATTAAGCTTGTCTGGGTTTCGCTGAGTGAGCAGTGTGTGTGCATGCGTGTGTGTGTCTGTGTGTCTTTGTGTGTGTGTGTGTGTGTGTGTGTGTGTGTGTGCGTGTGTGCGACGTGTGATGATGTACCTACAGACCAGACTAATGTACAGGACAGTCTTATCAGGAGTGTCCTGTCATTCAGACATTTCTCTCCACACACACACACACACACACACACACACACACACACACACACACACACACACACACACACACACACACACATTCTCTCTCCTGGGCCCCTGTATGGTATTTTATCAGGCTCTCCCTCCTTTTGAGGCCACCAGTCTAAAAATGGTGGTGGGCTTTGTTTAGGCTTCATCTTCACACACACACACACACACACACACACACACACACACACACACACACATACATACATATAAAATGGCGGTAGAGCAGCCATTTTGCCTCCCTAGTCCAAAATGGCTCAAAAAAAAAAAAAAAACGTCCCCTGAAATAATGTCAGGATGCAATTTAGCTTTGAACTTTGTCTCACACACACACAGACACACACACACACACACCTGACACTCATAGCTGGCTCTGGCTCATCCCCTCACCCGACACAAAGTCTAGGAAAGGTTAAAGGTCACAGCCAACACAAAAGCCAGGGTAGACCAGAAGGTCAGGGGCGGCAGGATCACAGGCTCAGACATAGACAGGGCCAAGAGTGTGTGTGTGTGTGTGTGTGTGTGTGTGTGTGTGCGTGTGTGTTTGTGTGTGTTACACTCTTCTGTCTGTCTCTTGTTTCTCATCGCTCTCAGGTTCTTTGATTTGATCTCAGGTGTTTGAGGTGAAACTAGAACAAACAGAGCGTAGAGGAAACTCATAATAACGACCTGTTCTCACACACACACACACACACACACACACACACACACATAAATATATAGCTATATCTACCTGACACCGCTTGCCCTCTCATTTTTGAGTGGGAAAGTGAAGTCCACTGTATGATCATCAGAGACCTGTTGCTGCATCATCAGTTTGCAGTGCGCTCTACTGCCCTCACATGGCTCCTGCAGGTACCACATGTACCACATGAGGGTTCCTCAGCAGACGGTGTGACGTAAGACTGTGTGCACGTCCATCACTGTGTTTCATTTAGATGCATTTAGTTCAGCTTCTGTTGAATGATGCCACTGCCTTGTGAAAAGCACAAAGAAGCAGATTTCATGTTGTATCAATGGGGAAAAAAAAACAAAAAAACATCTGTAGTTCATTGATTTGTGTCAGTCTGGTCAGTTTATGCAGCAGGTGGAGCGATGAAGAAACATTATTCTTTATCGGAATCAGTGTATATGATCAGTAACTCTTGGAACATTTACATAATTAATCATAATCTCATTGAAATCTTACATTGTTCAACACCAAGATGTTCGTTCTGCACCTGAACTTTTATTATGAAGTGCAATAAAATGTGGTTTAACTGTTCACAGGTGCCGTTTTACTACTGAACTTTATATGCTAGGACGATTTACATAAAGATTTGAATTATTAGTACAAAACTATTAAAATAAACATTTTAAGTGGAGTTGAGGTATTTTACTTTGAAATGTGGCAAAATCGTATCGTCTTATCCACACAGCTAAAACAAAAATGGAAGAATGAACTTAGAAAATAAAAGTGGATGGAAAAATGCTACAGGGAATGTCTCATCAGTTTCCACACTGTGCTGTGTCTTCTGCACAGAGCAGGAATTACACACCTTGTTTAACACAGACACACACAAACACACACACACACACTTATACACACACTCATACAAAGGGCAAACACGTGGAGGAATGTACAAAACTGCTTATTACTGATTTTATAGGCTCTTGTGATTTGATGTGATGATGACGGCACAGTTATTTATGACATTTCCACTTACACACACACACACACACACACACACACACACACACACACAGTTAACACAAACTATCATTTATTGCATTTTTTCTTTTCAGCACAGTTGCCCTGCCCTGCTTGTTACTGAAGCTTAAACCCAGTGAGATGCAGTGAAACATGTAGACGCTCATCGCCTCTAAACAGGACCAAAATACTTCAGGATGTGTATGTGTGTGGTATGTCTCTTAAATCTTGCAGCCTGTGCAAACACAATTAAAGTGAAGGAAGATGTCACTTGTGCTGCTTTTGATCTGGACCGTACTGTCAGTGGCCTCGGCTGCAGGTTGGGTGGGCGTCAGATGGTATCTGGAGGGAGTGAAAGGGCGAAGGATGGGAAAAAAAACTCTGCTATCTGCTGTATTGTCTATCTCTGGACTCTTGTTTTGAAGGAGATGAGTAGAGGAGGATCCCACGCTGCTGATGCAGACACTCACACTGATACAAAAAATATGCACATTAGCAGAGTGTTAACAGACTCTGCAGGAATCTCAATCCCCTACCTAACTAAACACAGCTGGATGGAGCTCGTCTTCACACACATTTTCTCTTTTCTTTTGTCATGCAGCGCGGGATAACGTGACCACATCGTTCTTACCTCTTATAAACAAAGAGAGGTGAATCTGAAGGAGAACCAGGAGGTCCATACCTCCAAACCACATATTTTTACACCCCTGACTGATCAAATCGGAAACAAGTACTTGTTGCTTTTGTTTGTCACATTCTTGGCGGTCTCTGTTGTCAACAGACCTCAGTGCTGTGTGTAAACACGGGTTTGACCCAGATGGGATTTTGACGACTGATATCTTTGTGGGTTAAGTTTGATCAGCAGTCGGGATTTTATTCTGATGGCCGCGGGTTTAACATTTAAATATGCTAACATTTTAGTATCAATCCAATCCCATTGACTGACATTGGGGCAGGGTGGGTTACGCCCTACAGGCAATTTAGAGCCACTAATTAACTGCATGTTTTAGGATTTGGTATTTGACAGGTTCGAACCCAGGACCTTCTTGTTGTGCAACCAACAATTAAGAAAATATCTTCTGAGACTCCTGTAGGAGCATCACAGAGCGATGAAACTCCAGACTAGTTTAAAAAAGACACTCACTGTAACGTGTGTTCTGTTTAGACGCACAACGATTGCTTATAAAGTCAGTGGAAAGATGCAAGTAGACACATATGAACTCTCTGCAATGCGAATTGAGGAAAAGACTTGCACCTTCTCCTTCTGCAGATGTTTAACAGCACACAACAGAAGACTTGGCGCCACCAGCTGTTTATCTTGATGAACCAACATATAAACAAAGCAACAATAGATGGAAACACTCATTCATTTGCGTTGTCTTTTAACGTTTTTTTTTTTTTTGGGGTGGATTTCGTTCAAAAGTTCCACTAAATTTGGACGGAAACTAATTCATGAGAATTATTAGGTAACGTTAGCTTTGCTTGCGTCCTGAACGCACCCTTAAAGGGTGTGAGGTTACCTGCACTAACAAATCAGAAAACACTAATGATTTAGCAATAATAATAATAATAATAATAAGACCCAGAGGTACTAATGAAAATGTAACTAAATAAAAGTGCAAAAGATGACCTTTTATGGCCTTTTTTAACTGGTAGCTTTGTAGCTGTCTTCATATCTTTACCACTCAACATCACATTGTTCGTTGTGATGTTCATGATATAATCTTTTCGGCGCATGTGGGACGCTTCTTTCACCGCTCTCTATCTCTTAACTCTCCTGCTGCTCCCGCTCTTTTTTTAGATGTCATTCTTTAACTGATGCCATGACTCGACCTTGGTGATTCCTTCCCAAAACAAAGCTGTATCAAGGTAAAAAAAAACAACAAAAAACTGAAACTTTGAAGCTTGAAATCAAGATGGTATCTCAAGCACGGGGTGTAACTGATAAGTCCGGTTCCCTCAACAGAGGACTATTCTTCTTAGCTACAGTTAGTCACAGCGTAACCCAACGGACAAAGCATTTTCTTTAACAGGATTTTACCACAACTCGTAATTAATTTTTGAGCCATTACCCAACATCTTTATCTGCATTACCTGAACAGTCACATCTGCACGTTGGTTTTAAAGGTCTTAAAGGTTTAAACGAGCCATACGCACCAATTACATCTGTTGTTTGCCCTCAGACTGTCGTCACCTCAGGCTAATTTTTAAAGTGGACACATCGTTTTAGTCCCAATTACACTAGGACTGTGGAGTAAAAATCCTCCTCTGTATCATGTTTATGGCTTTCCTAACAGGTCATCTTCAGTATCGTTTGGTTCTGGTTGGTATTTTCGTCTCGCTTCTCAAGGCTCCTAATATCAAGCATTCAAATAAGAAAAAGACAGACTTTAAAGTATTATAGCTTCAATTTGACCTCTATCTTCCGCCGGGTTTGACAGCTGAGAAAACAACACAACTTTATGACATCATCACCGTGGGACAGCGGGACCCACTGACCGCTAATGGGGTTTTTATTGGAGGGGAAAGCACCTGGATGAAAAGAGAGAACAGGTTGTTTGTTTAATGGCGGCCATCACCGCAAACAGATGAGTCAGAGGTGCAGAGGAGGGGTGGGAATTGTTCAGAGGGAGCATGCAGGCCGGCAAAACATACAGTCTGTGGAGGAGAGAGAGGGAGGGAGAGAGAGAGAGAGAGAGAAAAGAAGAAAAGACAGTGCTGCTGGGATACCCAGCTGTGAATGTAGTGATTGTCTCTCTTTAGATTGATTTGCCCTTAATGGTAGTTTGACCAACTCCAGAAAAGCAGCACTTGTGTCACAGTTTGTGCTGCAACTACGGATTATTTTCATTATCTCCAAATGTATATATGCTGCTTATTTTCTTGATTTTAATCGCGAAAAACTTCTAACTTTTTCCCCCCGGGGGCCGAAGGTGATATGTATGGAAGTATGGAGCATTAGCATGTTTTTAGAGTTGCAAACCTTAACTACCAAAATCCAAACTCATGAAGTGGTTATAGACCATAATGGGATTAAAAAACATGCAAGAGTTGAAGGGTTAGTGTCTTCCTCTAAATGCCGAGCCACCCAGGAAATGAAGGGTAACTCTGAAAGTGTTTGGATGTTTGGAGCAATTCAAAGTCTGGGGCGTTTGCTGTTTTCAGTGTTTAGACAGGGTCGAGTCCGGGACTCCAGGAATTACAATAATCTGATAGTAGTTAAAACAAAATGAAAAACCTTGAACTCAGCTCTTTTTTCGTGTGTGTTAAATGAAGTGAACATCAGAAAAAAGTAAAGACAAAGGTCATCATGATCTTACACAATAATCTCACAGAAACAAGCTGATTTTTCATCCATTTGTCTTTAATTACTTCTGCCACAAGGAGGTTATGTTTTCACCCACCCGTTTGTTGGTTTGTCGGTTTATCAGCAGGATTATGCAAAAAGTACTGAACCGATTTGCACCAAACGTGGCAGAGGGATCGGGCGTAGGACAGGGAAGAACCCGATCCAGTTAAAGGGACAGATCGTGGAATTTTTACCACTTTCATTAACATTGCAAGTTAGGACATTTTTCTACATTTTCGGTCAATTTCTCAGGAGATAATGTTTGGATCTTGATGTAAAAAAAATCAGACATGTTAATGGTGTTGAGATCTATGTGCTTGTGCAATTTGGTGCAGATCTGGTGGAAGAAAATGGTTGGTAGGGCTTGGTAGAGGTATGCGCTCTACTGAGTGCCATTCAAGTTTACAAAGGAAAGGAGAAAAAAAAAGACTCAAAATGAAGTACAGGTGGGAGCATGTCCGTAGTGCTGAGAATGTGTTCCAAGTTTTACGTTATTTTCTTTACTATCCAAGTATCTAAGAGGACGTGTGTTCTTTTCTTAGATAGTATCCAAGAAAATGTGTTTTCTTAGATACCATCCAAGTATCTAAGAGGACCTATGTCCCATCTTAGATACCCATATAGGTGATAGTGAAGCTCCCTTTCTCTTTTCTCTGTGTGTCCGCCCTGTTTTTGGTATCATCGCTCAGCCCGAGCAGGACAAACATGTCTGAGATAAACAAAAGTGTTTGGGTTCACCGTCTGATCGCTGGAGGAAGAAAAGTCGACACAACCTAAACATTCCCATCTAGAGAGGATATCCCTCTCTCTCTCTCTCTCTCTCTCTTGTCTGTGCATGTGTAGACGGGTTGTGGGAGCTGCTATCATTTCGCTGAGTGTTCTCAGCTGTTTCATCTTTTACAGCATCAAAAGTTCCGTTCACCTTTTGTAGCCAGTCGATCGGCCTTTTTGTTGAGGGACGTTTGAGGTTCTGCCGATTCATGTGGGTGTTTGCATGCGGCTCAAACTGTAATTGGGTTATCAGACTGCCCCGCTGATTAAACTTGCACCCAGAGACCAAACATTTGCCAACCCCTCCCTCCACTTTGCTCCCATCACTGTCCCCCAGTGAGCATGCGGTGTGACAGCTCAAATCTTCCCCCTAGCACGCCCAGCCCTAAGAACAATACGTCCCGATAAACCCTCGGAGAGCCTGAGGGTGTGTTGCGCGTCCGTGCTTGTGCGCGCGTTCGCTCACGAACAACGCACAGCACGCCGGTTTTTCACACGCATGGCGGCTAGAATCTGTCTGTCCAAGCACTCTCCTCTATCAGGAAGTGAGGTAGGCCCGATGGGAGCAGTAAGTCCAGAGAGCTTAGTGGCCCAGAATAGGATCCATTGTGTCCTTTGTGCTGGAGGGGATTTGGGCCTACAAACTGACCAGTCTGCTGGAAGGTGATGAGGATGGAAGGTCTGGAAGAGCCGGGCGGAGACCCGCTGGGCTGGCATGAAAACAGACGGGGATGCCAACTGGCAAGGGTGTGACAGTGTTGAGACACTGGCATGGGGGATAGACTGATCACTGATAAAATTTGTCTCCATGTGTATGAAAAGCAAAGTACATTATTTATAAATTGCGTGCCAACTATAGATGTGGACGATGTAGCTAGTTTTAGAGCATTTAGTAGAAACTTGCGAGCTGCGGTGAATAATGGATTTCCACTTATCAGGTCATGGTGATGCTGTTGTTGTGTAATGCAACAGTTAGCCGTTAGCTTTAGCAACATTATAAGAACATGTCAGGGCTGTGCATCTGTCAGGATGTTTTTGAGGTCTTCCGCTCCCTAGCGGTAGAAAATAATTAACACAGCCTTAAAGGAATTGTTCAACATTTTGGGAAAGAGGCTAATTTGTTAGAAGTCTAAAACCCCTCTCATGCCCGCATGGTACACATGAAGCAACCCCTAAATTGTGATTTAATAGTGCTCTTTTTTTTTGTCTTTAATTGCTTGTTCTGCTGAGTTTTGTTCCCTTTCATCCTTTCCCTTTTATCTCTCCCTCTGTGATCTTCTGCAGACTGCATTTTTGATTCCATGCCATGTTAGGGAATAAACATGGGAAGGTTTAAACCCCCGGAAACTCACCTCACTTCCTCCTTCACACGCTCAAAGACGCTGACTTCCAGCTGACCATCAAAGAGATTTGATTTTACTCGCCACGTTTATTACCTTTGTTCAAGTGGGAAAAGATCCCTATTTAACAATACTTCCACTGGTTGGCTATGATTACCAAACCATCATTTCACCTCGCACTTTTTACATAACACCAGACAGACAGGGAACCCAGTCGAGTCTTTGAAAGTGACCTGTGTGACCTGAAAATAGATACTAGAAAGACATGGGAGCCTTTTGAGGAGATGACCCCACGACCTTTGAAGTATGTCTTCTTCTGGAGGTGTTGCTTAAACACAGATAGACCTGAGCAGGCTGCAGGATGACCGTTTAGCTATCTGTAGGTGACTGGTAATGTATGCTGTGATTATTGCTGGGACGACAGCAGGTTAGAGGTGGATGGAAAGAAGTGGGAGGCAGACATACGACTCAAGAAAGTGGAGGAAGAGCAAAGAGTGGAGGTGTGCAGTCAAAGTAACGCTGTGATGGAGGATGAGATGGATGGATGTCGAGGCGTGAGAGAAAGTGGCTCCCTGTGGGACCCCTTGCATATTTTCCCTGGGCGAAACCAGGTGTGAGCTGCGAGGCAGACAGCTCCGGCAGGCTGCCTTTACCTGGCGCAGCCCTGTCATTACTTTTACCTGGCTGCCCCGAGGCCACGTGGGCTGGAAGAGGAGCTGCTGCAGAGCTCAACAGGACACACAGCGTGGTCAAGGCTAATCCAGGATCATTGTCACTTTAAAAGCCAAGTGCAGTAAATGAACAGGAACTCTGTGACATCACTGCAGTCAGAAATATGAAGTTCAGTTCACCTGTACTTGCTGAACTCCCTGATCCGTGGATGTAAAGCAGCTCCCTTTTATGGGCAACTTCATGTCAGGTCAAGCTTATTTATGCGTCACAAAATTACAAGTTTATCCCTGAGAGAGTCTGTGTTATAATTCTTGATTGAGTGCCATGTTTTTATGTAGATGTTTAAGAGACCCTTGGATAAATCATTATGTATAAGGTTAATATGAACCAAGCAGCAATGTTTCCTTACCATGTAGGATAAAACATGAAATTTAGACACTTGCAAGAAGGCGTTTAAGAGTCAGTGTCGTGTACTTTTGCGTGATTTGCAGAATTTATCTAAATGGTCCGGATGCTGTAAACTGCGGCGGTCTGGTAGTCGCTGCAGGCTAAAACAAACGCTAAAGCTTGTTTATAACTGGTGTTTGACCTTCCTCATGATGTGAGATTTGTTATTTCAGAGTTCGACAGTACTCCTTTAGTTAAATGGTTTTGTATCTGCAGGCAGGGCGGTTATATATTAATGGGACCAGGTGTGGGGGGGGGAGAAAATTACCTTCCTTTTTGTTACTTGTGCATCTGCGTGCATGTGTGAATGGACCTAACAGAGGGGTGTGTAAACCTTTACTTTGTGTATAATGAAGGGTGTGTGCATATACTGTATGTGTGTGTCATTTACTGTAATGTATAGTCTTTTAGAGACTTCACCTATTTCATACTCCTTGAACCTTGTGATTTAAGTGTGTAGCTAAATTTGTTGTGTCAGTACATCCTCAGGAATATCCAGTCGCACACGTGCATGCATGCAAGCGTTTACATGCATCTCTGCTCTTTAAATATGTCTGTAAATGTCTCGTAAATGTTAAATATACATCTGCAACACTGGTTTACACTCTTGGTTGACTTTATTGAGGGGGGGGGGGGCATCATTCTTGGAGCGTTTCATATCAAAGTTTGGTAATATTCAAATTTGATATGACAAGTATTTTCCCTAAAGACGAAATACCTGTTGCATGTATTTGCATGTTAATGAAGCAAGCCGATGTCGAGGCCTTGAATCTGAGTCGCTGAAAACAGGTAAATAAAAAGAAGTAGATTTCAGATAAGCTTGTCGGAGCTCTGAAATTAAATCCTCTGACTTTCCTTTGACCCAAACGAAGACATCTGTCCCCCTCTCCGCCATCTCCTCCCTCCATCCGTCTGCTCTCTCTCCTTACCCTGTTATCCTGCCTTAAAGATGAGCTAATGGCAGGTTGTCAGTAGTTGAAGCTACAGTGTGTGTGTGTGTGTGTGTGTGTGTGTGTGTGTGTGTGTGTGTGTGTTCGTCTTAACAAACCCAGCCTCTTCAGTGCAGGATTCCTCTGCACATCCATCCAGCTCTAAATCAGCACAAACCACCTGTTGATGCTGGTTCTTTGTTTTTCTACTGCCCTCAGGTGGTGGACATTGGGTAGTGCAGTCTGTCACCTGCAGCACAGGCACCTTCATAGAGAAAATAAAGGTTTTATAATAGATTTTAGGCTCTAGTTGACAAAAAAAAAACAGCATAAATTTAGGTCCATTTATTTGTTCTGGAGCTTTCAGTTTTTTTCACAGCAGTTTGGGGTTGTTGTTCAAATTCCCATTTTTCTGAACAATTAAAGGTTTCCACGTCTTCACGCTTAGAAAAATGGAAATAACATTTCCATCACAACTGGAGAAACTCCTGCTGAGGAAATGGAGGACGGTCGGGGACTTTGGGGGATTAGATGATTTGTGTTTAATGAAATGTTTTTCTGATCATTTTGTTGTGTGATTTCAGCATCAATAAAGCCTCATTTATCTTCATGCTAACAAACTGAGGTTGTTTGCTCCTCTCTCTTCTCTCAGGGTCGTCCTGGGCCTCTCGGTGAAGTTGGACAGAGCGGACCGGAGGGGCCCCGTGGCAGCGTGGGGCCTTCAGGGCCTAAAGGAGAGAAGGGCCACGTCGGACTGAAAGGACCATCTGGCCCCAAAGGAGACAAAGTGGGTGCTGTAGATCTTATTGGACAGTGAAGCAATATTATGGCAAGATAAAAAATAAAGTTTCATCCCAACAGACACAAACTTGTCTGCAGCAGCTAAGCAGTGACATGTTTTCTCCACCAGGTGTTGCTGTTTAACCTGATCATATATGAACATAATTGATTATTTACTTATGCAGGGACCGATGGGAGTTCCCGGGTTCCAAGGAACTGATGGCGTACCTGTAAGTAAACCAGATGTGCAGCTACACACAATATGCATTCATACAGATGTGTCTCAGATAAATTCAGATTATCAATTTTGATAAATAAATCCCCCGGTGCTGCGATCAGTGCTTAAAGGGTCCGATCTCCTCTCCCTCTCTCTGTAGGGTCACCCTGGTGCGGAGGGCGGCAGAGGATTACCAGGACTGGACGGTTGTAACGGGACCAGAGGAGAGCCAGGAGACCCTGGATACGAGACAGGAGCGTCTGGATACCCTGGACCTGCTGTGAGGATAAACTTTTATTATATCTTTATTTAAGATGTTTGAATCCCGTTACTTAGAGAATATAGAGTTTATTACTGATGGCGTCCTTTCCTTCAACAGGGGCCTAGTGGGCCAAAGGGTCAGAAAGGAGAGCCTCGATACATCTCGGATAACGGCATCACGGTAAAGGCTCACATTCATATTCATTTTTTCCACTCAGTTCACTTGTATCTGGTTCCTCTGACCCTTCCTTCCTCCCTTATTTTATTAACTCTTCATATGTTTTGTAAGTGAAATTTAAACTGTAAAGGTGGAGTAGAAGTAAAGTAATGGAAAATTGAAATAGCATAAGTAAGAAAATGTACTCAGTTACTTTCTGCCTAGCTTATGATATGGGTAGCACCGCTATGTGGACCTTGATAATACTTCAAAGATTTCAAGACCCTAATACAGTTTGAATAATCAGCACCAAATTGGGTAAATAACATATTTAGATGAGCACAAAAAAGTATTGCATTTTATATTTGTCATTATTATTTTTCTCATTTTTATAAAAGAAAAAAAACTGTTATAATTTGTTGTGCAACTGCAACCAAACTGATGCACATATCAGCTCTGAGCCAGCCAGTTCAATCTTTTGGCCAGTAGGTGGTGCTACAGGACAATGGACATAGTGGCCACAGTAAAATTTAACTTGAATGTCACCAGTGTAGAAAGTGTTTAGAGGTTAAGAGGTGTTTATTGATTAATCTGTTTTTCTTTTTTTTTTCTTTTTCCTCATTTAGAGTTATCCAGGTGTACCAGGACCGGACGGTGCACCTGTAAGATTTTTTAACTTTTTTCTGCTCAGTATGCAACAATATTCTGATGAATTCTCTTTAATAACTGCGCTCTGTAAAATCTTGTGCTTTATATGCAAAATATGTAAGTACAGATGGAAAGTTAGATCACGGTAAAATATATTTGTTTGGACAATTTGTGTTCTGACCCGGTTGTTTAATCTCTGCAGGGTATCAGAGGTCCTGATGGTCCGTCTGGTTTTCCTGGTCCGAGAGGGCCTGAGGGATACACTGTATGTAAACTCGTTCATCTCCCTGCATCTTAATATGACTCGCAGTTACATGTTTATTTAAATTTTCTGATACATTCGTGATGACATTAACAACCGCAGGGATTTCTTCTCAACCCTGCCGAAGGAGTGAGGAAACATTTTACAGTAAATGAGTTAAAAATGCCACAAAAAGCTGTTTAATAAACCACTTAATCATTATTAATGTTAATGAATTAATTTAGGTTTTAATTGATTTAGGAGTTTAGCTTTTTGTTACCATCAATTTTTATTAAAAAATTATTTTGAGTTTTTAAAAACTCAAAATATCAGACATAACTATCTAATTTAATAATCCTATTATAACTGATATTCTCTTATAAAGTAAAACTATTATTTTACTCCTACGTCTTTTGTTTTTGGGTAATTTATTAATTTTTTTTATTTTAAGTCATCACAATAAATAGCAGTCATTAATCCAAGGGTATTTTTTTATTATTGTCTTTTTTATTATTATTTATTTACTGAGTCGGACTCTGTCGTCTGTCTTTAGGGCCCGCCTGGTCCTCCCGGTCCCCCAGGGCTGATGGTAAGTGAAATAATAGAATATAATGATTCATTATATTCTATTATAGGGCAAATAAACAGTGGCTGTGCAGGAGCGTTCGCCTCAGTTTTACCATTTTGGAGTCTTTGTTCTTGTCTCGTGTTAACGCTTGTTGTTTTCAGGGGAGCCGCAGTGACGGATATCAAGGAGAAAAAGGAGACAAGGTATGAACTGTTAGCTGAGGAGCTCATGTAGACTCTTCTGTCTGTCGAGATTAATTCACACACACGTACAGTATAAGGCCTGTTGATGCTGGTAATGAGTTTATCTGGTAGGAAAATATCTTCAAGTCCTTTGTTTACTGTTACAGTTTCTTTTATATAAAGAGGACAGGAAAATAACTTCCATAAAATGATCTGGACACAGTCATTATAAGACCAACCAAAGGCATTTGAACAGGGTGTAAAATGATTGTTTGGCAAAGCAAACAATCATTTTAGACCCAAAACAGATTCTTTATGGTCTTCTTCATCTCAGGTGCTAGCTTGACATGGATTCAAATACCAGAGAGCGAGCGTGAAACCCACAATGCTAAACTTCAAAAATAACATTTGGGGCGTGCAGTCAGGATGCGTTAGCCTAGCTTAGCACAAAGGCAGGAAGCAGGAAGTCTTGCTCCATGAAGAAAAAACCCACAGCTCTTTGTTTTTCCTGTTTTCAATACATAACATGAAATTTATGGGTAGCATTGTTAAAAAGATGCTTTTTAGCTTGTTGTTTAGCCTCTTATCAAGCTAGCTACTTTTACCTCCTTGTAGTCTTTGTGCTAGGCTAACAAGTTCCAGATGTACCGCTGCACTGACCGCTCAAAAGATAAAGTCTCCGTCACCAAATCTTTAAGACACTCTGCATTAACTTTATTGTGTTTTTGGAGTAAAACGTTGTGGATTTTTCGCTCAGCTACTGATTAGCTACAGATTAGCTGCAGTTTAGCGCATCATCATAACAGCAGGTTTAGATGCTCTAGCTGGGTCCTCGGTGTGTGTGTGTGTGTGTGTGTGTGTGTATGACTGTGTATGTGCCTTTATGTGTGCATGCACGCCTGCTTGAATGTGTTGGGTGGAGATACAGTAATACTGTGCATGTTGACATTTTTTGGTGGTGGCTTGACGATCTACACTTCTTCCGTCCAACACACATTAATTTACCCTACATCCCTCCATCCTCCTCCATCCTCCTCCTCCTCCTCTCTCCATCCCCAGATTGACACAACTACTGAACTGTTTGTTACATACGTTTCCTGTATGATAAAAAGATCACATGAACCTCTAATTGATTCAGTCTGGTTTGTTCTTTCAGATGATCCGTACCGCCACTGAGACAAGTCACAAATGCACCGATTCTGATTGAATCCTGTTCAAATCCAAATTCAGACTCTTAAAGGACTGATTGTTCCACTATTTCCCATTCAGACTGATATAAATTTGTAGTTATCGGCTTCAAAGATTTCTTCAAATATTGTTTGTTGGTTGTCCAGTGGCGTCATGCACTTATTTCTCTTTTTGTTGGATGACAGTTCAGAGATTTTACAGGAGTTTAATTTCCAAATAAAAAATTTAAAAAAAAAAAGGAAATCAAGTGAAATTCACCAAATTTTGCATTTTAATGGCACTACATATAAAAAAAAAAAATCTGATCAAATCAAGAAAATAAATCTACTTTTATTAAAACTTTATGAAAACTTCTGAGCTGTCACTCCAGAGGACGATCTGTGGACTGTAACTGGTTGCTGGAATCACTCGCTCCTACTTCCTGCGTTGCACTATTCTCCCCCTCCCCCCCTCCCCACCCCCTCCCCCTATTCACATTTGGGCATCTGGTGGTGAACTCTGGGATCTGTAGTTCATTTTTTTTTTGCCTGCTCCTTGTACTCCTCACCTCCCATCCACTCACCAAACCAACCCACCCATCTCATTTGAACAATCGCACACGGGTACTAACAGTCATCTTCATCCTCACACACTGCATGCACGTTGTGCTCGACACCGAACCCTCACACACTGAGCTCAGACAGAGTCAGGGTCGAACTGAGCATGGGAACAGCTGGATTGACTGTTAGCCTGTTGAAATACTTTTTTATTTAGGATCCAATTAAAAATGTGCAGCATTGATTTTACTTTTTTTAGCTCAGGGAAAAATGGGGGCTCGAAAGTAGTCCTCACCTTTTTTTTCTTCTTCTCTCTCTGTTGCTCTTTCTCTTTCTGTTTATCTCCCGTTATATTTTTCATCTCTGGATTCATTCACTGATCTTTTCTCATTATTGATTTTATTTTTAATCTTCTGTTTCTTGTCTTATTTTCTCCTTGGAGAAAGCTCTTTGGCGAATAGAAAATAACTGAACTCAAAGCAACAAGCTTTTTTGTCAGACTTTTTTGTTTCTATCTATCTATCTATTTATCGAGCTATCCCACATGGCCAAAAGTATGTGGACACATTTGGTGGTTGTTCATGTTTTGGACAGAAACTTGTGTTTGAGTTGAGTTGCGTGTTTTTTTCTGGCCTAGTATACACCCAGTTCCTCGGCCCAAATCTGGCCCATATGCGGCATGATTGTCAGATGCTACTTCCACATCTGGACCAATTCTGGCGCACACAGAGTCAGTCAATACCGGAGGATAACAGCAGGACTCTACCCAGATGTGGAAGTACATGGGCCAGACTCGGGCCGAGGACCCAGTGCTTATGTTGGGCCAGAAGTTTCATTGTGCGGCCTGGGTCGTGTCACATAAGGATTTACCCGGTTATTTACCTTACTTAGTTATGGACTGAGATGCTCAACAATCGTGTGTCCACATACTTTTGGCCATGTAGTTTATTTCTCTCTCTCAGCTCTTTGCAAATTTTTTCTTTTCGATCCATATACATTTTTTTCATCTTTTGCTGCTCTTTTGTCATTTCCTCCTTCTTCTCCTCCTTACTTCCCATTCTGCCCTCCTTCCTCTCTCTGTTTCTCCTCCTCCACCTCCTCCCCCTGCCCTCTCCTGATTGGCTAACGGTGTGTTGTATGTATTTCGGACTTCAGGGCGACGTGGGTCTTCCCGGACCCAGTGGTACTCCCGGCGACGGGTCGCTAAGAAGCGAACAAACTCTCACTATCTACAAAGGAGATAAGGTAACACAGCAAGAGAGGGTAGGAGCTGAGGTTGTAGCGCTTCCACACACACACACACACACACACACACACACACACGGATGCGGTGGGGTTAAATTATAAAAGGGGTAAAAAGGTCAGTAACACAGGAGGAAGCAGGATGGCGCAGACTAAAGGTTAAAAGAGGAAGAGGAGCAGTGATTGCTGCAAACTTTACAGCCATGGAGGGGAGGACGTGCTGGCTATAGGTATCTGAGGAGTTGAAGGAGGAGGAGGAGGAAGCTTGAGGAGTGATGGAGGAGAGGTTGGTCCTGACTCTCAAAACTAGAACGGGAGAATCAGTCCATTAGATAGTCCATTACATGTTCAGTAATCCTAGGTAAGTTTGTAAGTCAACCAAAACTGTAACTAAAAACTTTATACTAATGACAAAGCCTCTCATCATCACCCCGAAAACTCCCTCACTCCCCTCCTCACCCTGCGACTACGACCTCCTCAGTGGCTTCATGCACAGCCATCCTCCAGCCAACAGTCCCTCCCGTCTTCCCTTAAACGCCCCAAAACTCTGCCGCTGTCTCCGATACCCCACCCCCCACCCCTCCTCGTTCTGCCTCCACCAACCGGCTCGCCGTTGCCGTTTAAACAGCTCTCTCTTCCTTGGTTACGGCATCCAGGGCGACGTGGGCTTGCCCGGTGACCCCGGCCAGCCAATGATCAATGGCGTTGTGGAGTTTGTGGGTTTTCCCAAAGGAGACAAAGGAATGCAGGTTTGTTGGAAAACACAGCTCTTCTCACATAGTCGACGTTTCTAATGTCAGGCAGAGCGGCCGACGTCAGCCATGTGTCCCTGAACTGCCCACAGAGTTTGTCTTTGTTATAAAGTCGGAATAAAAAGTAAGTGAAATGTACTTTGTACTTGTGTCTGCCTGGGTCACTGTCTCCTGTATGGCAAATGAAGTGTTGACCTATATGCTCTTGTGGTTTCTTGAGGATCATATTGATGGTTTTACAAGTTTTCATCCATCAACTGCAAAAGGTTTCTACTTGCAATTAGTACTAACTATTTTTAAAGGATGCCAGTGACTTCCCACCTTTCAAGCAGCCATTGTTTTCAACTTTTTTGACTGTATTTGGAAATTAACTTGCAGAGAAACTGTTTAGTTTTTAATTTGTCTTTATTTGTAAAACTTAATGTGTTATCTTTTTTTTTTACAGTTTTAGCAGGAAATATTTTTGATGAATTAAGGTGGAGGACAGTTTAATGTCCAAGATTCGAGCATTTCTTTTTGAATTCAAGAAGAAACTGATTGAAACTTTGATTACATCCATGATGATTGGTCAAAATTTGGATGCCAAAGCATCCTTGAATATGCTGAATGTAACCCCACTTAAAATAATGAATTCCTATATCAGTGGGCCAGTTTTCATTGTTCTCTCATCTTTCTTTTAAGTGAGCTTGTGCATGCAAAGGTAAGTTTTAATATCAAGAAAATGTTAATAAAGCAAGAACACTGTCAAACCAAGAAATGATACTGTCATATAGCTCATAATTTAATATTTGCACATCTTTTTTCCTCTCTGTGTCTGTGTCTCAGGGAGAACCTGGACCAAAGGGAATCAGAGGATTCCCTGGCAACCCTGGCCGACCTGTAAGTAATTTTGTCCTTTTTCTTTCTACAAATATTAATTTTCAGTGTCATTTCCGCACAAGCAATTAGAAATATGAACGTAATATCAAAGGTAAAAAAAAAAGATTCGTTGAAACAGCTGAGAGATCAAGTAAATAAAATCTGGCTTAAGAAACACTGAACAATTTCTTTCACTTGATTCCAGGGACCTTTCGGTTATCGTGGTGAATACGGAGAAAAGGGCATTCCTGGATACCCCGGGGCAAGAGTAAGAGCTAACGGCTGACTGTATTACAGTAATTTCATAGTTCAGAGAAGAAGAAGAAAGACGGAAGAAGTGGAAATGTGCTTTTTTGTTGTATGAATCCTCCTCTAACCCCCGTGTCATGGAGATTCCTTTATTTAGAGGCATTATTTCCTGTCTTCCTCTGTGGTTAAACCTGTCTCTGATTGGTCCTTTTCCTCTTCTTCTGTGGTGGATGTCGTCTGTGATTCCACCGAACAGGGTCCTCCAGGTTTTAACGGCCCCCCTGGTGCTACAGGACAACAGGTAGGCTTTGTAGTACTGCCACTACAAGTATTCAGACACTAATGTCAATACCGCAATGTAAAAGTCCTGCATTTATTATTTAACTTAACCGGAGGTATCAATACATTCAAGTACAAGCAGTATTTATTGTAATATATAGTATTATTTTATATTTTTACACAGATTAACCAAAGGTAATACTTCATATTATCTGAATTCAAATAAAAAATACTCAGAAAATACCCAAGTAAAGTACAATTACATTAAAATTGTACCTTGGTACAGTAATTAGCTGATGTACATCGTTACTTTCCTCTGATGTTCTGATATAGGAAATAATGGATGAGTTGTTCCTGTCATCTTAAGATTCCTTGCACTGTAGTCATGACAACCTCAGTCATTTGTACATTAAATTCAAACTAAATGTGTGGGTTTTTTTTTTTTTTTTCTTGACACAGGGATACAGCGGTAACCCAGGTTTCCCCGGGCAACCAGGATACATAGGACCGAAGGTAAACGGAGAGTGTTTGCTTGTGTTTTGAATACAATATTTACTATGTGACTGTTTTTGCAGTTGGTATACAAGAAATCAACCTAATCAGCTGTTTTATGCTTAGAGAAAATGTTATAGTACTTGTAATACATTGACTTATATCACAATATCACGGTTTATTAAACTTAACAAAGACGCAGCCAAATGTTTTTCTAAATTTTATTTTTAGTTTGTTTGCTGTCCCTCGAGCTGTTTCACCTTCTTCTCAATTTCCTTCTCAACACGCCCAAAAACAGACTCAAAATCGTCTTGGAATTAGTCTGTAGCATCGATCTGAGGTTTTCTTGCAATACCAGCATTTGACCAGCAGATGGTGCCAGAGTTTCTTCTTCTTCTATTTTTTCCTCAGGGAAGCTGATGTAGAAAGTTTCACTTAACTGTTGGGATATTTAGAGGGATAATGACTTAATTCTGTGTTTATATGTGGTGCAAATAAATTTAAAAGAAGTAGTATGAAGTGGGGGAAAATGCTTATTAATTTTTTTTATATATAACATGTTTGTTTTTTTTGGATGTGTTTTCTATTAGGGAGACCAGGGAGAGCCCGGACTGCCAGGACCTCCCGCTTACGTTAATGGGTTGGCCACCTCTGTTCAAGGTAATACACAGATTTATTGGTGATCTCATAAACTAATTAGATTTGAATGTGACCTATCTTTTAATGTGTTTGTTTCCTGTGTTAACCGTCTTCTCTGTGATTGGCTGCAGGACTCCCGGGTGATCCAGGTCTCGGCGGCTTGCCCGGTTCCCCAGGTGACCAGGGAGCTCCAGGGTTCCCAGGACCACCGGGCCCACCAGGACAACTGTTGGGCAAGTTACTTGAACGTTATCATCAATTACACTCATCGGTTAACCGCACAGATTGATTTACTGTTACATTTAGAATATTAATTCAATGCATCTGTCAATCATCAATCATCAGATCCCACATATGGAGGTCGTCCAGGCTCCTCAGGTTTCCCCGGGACCCCAGGCCCAAAGGGAGAGAAGGGGAGCCAGGGCATACCAGGCTACGGCACTGAAGGAATCCAAGGCTCCCCAGGACTCCCCGGACCCGTCGGGCTTCCTGGACTTCCGGGCCCCTCTAGTATGTTCACGCAGAATCGACTAACGAAAGCTCTCTGGTCCCTCACAGGCGGTCATGATAAGGATTGACGTGGCTTATTTGAGAGATGGGAACTGAAGCGTTTTGATAGCAATTAATAAAAGTTATAACGACAGTATTATTTTAAACTTTTAAACTCTTTCTCCTTTAGATGTGTTTTGTTGTTTAAGTTGTCTTCCATTTTAGTTGTATGAAGGAGTTTATCATTATTTTGATCACACTTTATTTTACGGTAGAATTTTCTTCTAATGAGCAACGACTGGTCGGTAAGAAAGTGAAACGATGTTAAATAAATTACAAAATATATACGCCTGATATAATATGGCATTACATCTGTTTAATTACGGCTGTCTAATGAAGCGATCATAGGTCCTTGATGGAAGTATTCGATGTGATGTATTACAGCATCATTTGTAGAACAGCATCTTAACTGTAACATATTTTGGATCTGATATGACGTTGCATTTTATTTCTCATTAGACTATGATCCTGTAAAATGGCGGCTAATAGTAGATATTAGGGTTTCCTATTAGGTTTCTAATTAGGGTATAATTTGGTGTAATGGTGACTAAGTATTGTTTACTTGGGATCTAATAGGTAATTATTGGTGGAGTAATTTAGGTGTAGCCTAAGGTGTGTAACTATGCTTGTTTACTGTCTAAGAAAGAAAATAGTATGAATAGTTTTGTCTAATTTGATACAAAGTACGGCTTGTTGTTATTAGCTTAGTGTAAAATAAGTGCGACCATCATTTTTATAGGTAAAATTATGCAACAATAATCAACCTCAAGATGGCGATACAGCATCATTCTGGCACTGAGCTGCGGTTGGCGTCACTTACTTTGCAATAGGAAAATGGGTGTTGTAATGTTGCAGCCATAGAGGACAGGTCATCGGTAAGACTACAAGACAAGGTAGGAGCAGACTTAAAAAACATAATGGCTGACTGACTTTATACTGTCCTCCAAGGGTCGACCGATCCCTGCGTCATCTATCCACCGTACCCAGGTCAGTCAAATACGGGTATAGGCAGCCATAACGCTATGACCGCCATGACTTATGTTCAGGCTGCCAAAGCGAAACTCAGAACAACAACTTTCAAGCAGGCAGTGCCTGACTGCCACCGTGCTTTGTTTTTCCCACGCTGTACTCTGTGCAGGGTGCTGTGGTAAGTACAGCTGAGGAGAGCGCAGGCTCTTCGCTGGCTTCAGACTTGGATGGGAGGGTCTCTCTGCTCCAAGCTGCTTCTCTCAATCTTTGGCCACAAAGTGTCGCCCGCTCTCAACAAAGATTCACTGATTTTACATGGACGTTAATGCTTGGCAGAGTTTGCAACAGGGATTTGTTTTGGTTTTATTGTATTTTTTTCTTTCTTTTTAAATTTGGTTGGCACAAACACATAAAAAAAAAAAAAAGGAATAGAAAGAACGGAGACACAAACTGAAAGAAAGTAACATTAACAACGATAATAACTACGATAATTATCACGCTAACGCTTTCTTTCAGTTTGTTGGCAACATTTAGGATATTTCATCTCATCACATCAATTAATTGGCTGAAACAAACAAACCTCTTACATGTGTTTGGTTGAGAACCTCCAGGCTGATGATACTTCCTCTTCCTCTGTGTGTGTGTGTGTGTAGGTGCCAAACTGCAACAAGGCTATGCATGCTGCTTGTGGCAAGTAGCTCTTAGCCATTATAGTCCATGTAAAATCACTGAATTCATGCTAAATATAATGCTGATTTATATTTTACTATGATATAAACCTTTTATTGCTCTGTCATCTTGCAGCAGCGGCAGCAGCTCAAATCTTCATGACCAAACAGAGCAAACTAACCCTGATTTCACACTGTGACACCAAGCTGTGCTTCCAATCTGCTGGTTTCAGTCATTCCTGTTTTTATTATATGAACATTTAGGTGAGAGTGAAAAAAGTAAGTTCTTCCTAAGACAGGAAATCCATCTGGTTCACATCTTACATCGATCAGCTGGAGATGAAACAGTGTGAAATCTGAAAATCACAGAATTGATACGTTGTTTGAAGCCGCTTTGTGACTAATTTACCAATAATTGATCTAACTTAATGTGTGTGTGTTTGTGTGTGTGTGTGTTTGTGTTTGTGTGTGTTTGTTTGTGTACTTGCAGTTACCCCCGGTGTCCCCACCAGCTACCCTGGACCGCCTGGGGCACCTGGCCCAAGAGGACCGCCGGGGAACACAGGATACAAAGGCTTCAGAGGTACACACACACACACACACACACACACACCATCACATTTCCATCACAGACATTGACGTACCTCATTTTTTTATTCACATTTTGTACATTTTCCAGTTTAAAATTGCTTCGACTGACCTGCAAAAACGGCTCCATGATCATCTCATTAATATCTTTCTTTTCTAAATCTTCTTTCCTTTCCCTCCTTCTGCCGTCTTTGTTGTCCTGTTTCCTCCAGGGGATCCCGGCGACTGTGCCTGCCTGGGAGGGGGCTCCTCGGTTTTGCCCGGCCTACCCGGAGCCCCCGGAACCAACGGCAGCCCTGGCTTCCCTGGACGTAAGGGTGAGCCTGGTGATGCCGGTTCACCCGGCTTTAATGGCGTCCAAGGACCTCCTGTGAGTAAGATTTTGACTCTGTTGTTTCCCCAGTGTCAGAGGGGGGGGGGGTTGTGAAGTAATGCACGTCTCTGTCCTCATCCAGGGTCGAAGCGGTGAAACGGGTTTCTTTGGCCGTAAGGGAGAGAAGGGGGCACCTTACTACCCCAACCAGGGTTTGGGGGTGAAAGGAGAGCTCGGAGCTACCGGGCCCAGAGGACCTACAGGTGAAACTGGAAAACCTGGCAGAGACGGACTGCCTGGCTTCCCCGGAGCCCCCGGGCCCCCAGTGAGTACTAAGATACAGAGGATTCATATTAATCTGAAGGAGTTGAGCAAGTTCTTAAGAGAAAGAATGAGGATAAGGATTTTAATACTTCCTACTTCCTCTCCTCTTCAGGGTGACGCTGGCTACGGCACAGTTGGAGAGAAAGGTTTCCCAGGGTTCCCGGGGTCTAAGGGTCGTCCCGGCGGCACTGGCGAGCCCGGCATTGGCTACGTCGGAACCCCAGGCTTTCGCGGAGAGCCTGGAGAGCCCGGTATTCCTGGGTTGCCAGGGCAACCAGGTTTACCTGGACCGAGAGGTAAGTGATGACAGGGAGGAACGACAGACGCGGAAGAAGGGAGAGGAAGTGTTTGGTGTTGGTGTGCGTGTTGTGTTGAGTGTCGGAGTGTGTGTGTGTGTGTGTGTGTGCGAGCGTGCGTGCGTGCGTGCGTGCGTGTGTGCATGTGTGCGTGTGTGCGTATGCATGGATGTCATGCCGTATTCCTCCCGCAGGGTGAAACCCTGACCATACATCCATCTCATCACCCATCACTGCCCATCCTCCATGTACTGTAGTTACCATAGCAACCTCATCCTAACACCCTAAACCATTAGAAGACACTTCTAGGGGACAGACAGTTCCTGGTTCATCTGCCTCGCTGAAGCAGTCCAGCTCTCCAGGACCTGAAGGGACAACGTGGCTCTTGTTAGATTTTCTCTGCCACAGCAGCTTCCTGCCCTTCATGCCTCAGCTGCAGCAGCACACTGTTAACTACATGATTAATGGTCTCCATTAATGTGCTTATACACCTCTTCTGCAGCCAATAATCTATAATCCATAAACTGCTTTGTTAGTCGACTGACTGACGCACAATGATGAGATTTTAATGCTGATTGTGCAACAGCTACTGTGCTTGTTTAGTCTCAGAGGAGGTGAGGAGATTTCATCTGGAAACGTCAGGCGAAATTATGATTCACGGTTCGCGGTGAATTATTCTAAAAGGTTTGGTTTGGTGGTTTTTTTTTTAATCGCCACACTTCTTCATATCAGTCCTACTGATGCCTGAGCACATCCTCTGAGGCACTGGACACTATTACCAAGAAAAACCCTTCAAAATAAGACACTGCGATCCCCTGTTATGGGTTATGGCATCAGTGTGGCCATAATCAAAAACAGATTTTACCCTCTTGATTGTTTATTTAAAGCAGCGGTTCCCTGAATTTACGGACAGAATTATAGTGGAAATATGTGATTTCTAGAGATCTGAAGATGTAAACAAAACTGTTTTCTCTTTGGAGGAAAATAAGATGAAAGATGAAAGTTTCTGAAAGTTTTAAAGTACTTCAGGATAGATTTGGACATTTGAGAAACAGATTTTCAGTGACACAATAATGGACATGATGATATAAAATGAAATAAAACATCTGGATCC
The DNA here is from genome assembly GCF_002260705.1 of Seriola dumerili. NCBI lineage: Eukaryota > Metazoa > Chordata > Actinopteri > Carangiformes > Carangidae > Seriola > Seriola dumerili. The sequence goes on from NW_019174648.1 coordinate 1,336,867, forward strand.
ATCTAAAGTCAAGTTTATAAACCACGCAAGAATCAAACGTTCTTCCTCCCTGAGACTAAATGACACAAAGTCTTCAGCAGCAGCTGGCCACTCATCTTCAGTGTGACTGTGTGCTCTCATACCGTGATGCTAATGCTAAACAACTGATTCATTTTGCTTTTAATATGAAGGTTATTGTCGCTCACGGGAGTTGAGAGAGAGAGAGAGAGAGAGAGAGAGAGCACGAGGACAGAGTCCGTTTGGTAAACTCAGGAAACATTTGAAGTCGCTCCTCCTCCTCCTCCTCCTCTCTCTCTCTCTCTCTCTCTCTCTCCTGTTGAGGGGAATAATCTGTCTTTAAGCACTTTTACATTGAAGCATTTTAATATGCCTTTGCCTTAACTGAATGAGCCTTGAATAATTGAATGGAACTGATTGCTGATTTGCTGATATCTGTTTGATGAAAAACAATTTAATTGCTTTATTGGCGCATGCAAATGACCCTGACTGGCTTTGTATGCTGCCATCTTCTCTCTCTCTCTCTCTCTCTCTCTCTCTCTGTCTCTCTCTCTCTCTCTCTCTCTTTATCCATCCCTCCTTCTCTCTGACCTTCCTTGTGCATGTGTATCTATCCAGGTGAAAACAGCTGTGGAGGGGTTAATGACGTCGGAGAGGGAACGGGTGGGTAACTAACTTTTTCATCCACCAGCCAGAGTAAAGAGCCTGGGACAGAATCTGTAGCTTGAGTTTCAGGCAGCCCAGCCACTGGTGGATCCGTAAACATCCCCTGAGTAGAGCCGATCGCTTACAGAAGCAGTGGAGAGGAAAGACTTGCTCATGAGTCACATGCTGGGTAGAGCGGGGAGTGACTTAAAGAGACACCGTTAGACGGAAACGAACAGGGTTTGACCACATCTTTACAGTTTATTGCTGCAGACTTCCCCAGAAATGTGTTCACAATGTAAATGGGCTGCTGTGTTCTATATGTGACTATAACGATGCAATGGCCATGTGAAGATGCACAGTTAAAATATTGTTTCCTCCAATAGTAATAATAATAATAATAATTTTATGCATATATTTTTTTCTTTAAGTTGTTATTTCAGAACATAAAGGTCTAAATGCTGAAGTGTCCTTGAAATAAAATTCTGGTGGATAAATATTGAATCTTTAATTATTTTTTATTTTGTTGGCCTCAAGGGAATCCCTTAGCCGTATTCTGATTGGTCAGTTTGTAACTGTATTCTGATTGGTTAATAGGTTTGTAGCTCTATTCTGATTGGTTGATTGACTGATTTGGCACAAAGGGGGATTTGAACTCAAGGAGGAACTGATTATATTTTGTTGGTCAAAGGTCAAAGGTCACACAAAACACGTTTTTACCCATAATTCAAGACTTCAGTCGATAGAATTTCACACAAATGATTAATATCCATGAAAGTAGAGGAGCCTCCAGATCTGTTTGCATTGTGAACACAAGGGGAGGGGTCAAGACTTTTGTTCCACTGTCACCTTCTGTTACTCAACGGTTTGATTGATCGCTTGAAAGCCATTAATCACAACCTTGGGGTCCTGTTCTGTAATAGCTTACAAGTACCTCATCAGAGCAAGTACTTCTGGGAAATGTGGTCTTTTGCATTCTGAAACAGGCCGGCTCACTGTCAATCATTTGTTCATGGCGGAGCGGATGGAAGCCTCTCGCTCCCTGCGTCTCAGGGATTCCATTCGGGCGGAGTCAGTCGATGATTGACGGGGGCGAGTTTCAGGTTTTTAAAATCCGGATGTGTGGCGCTTCAGAGCAAACACCGCCTTCTCGAAACATGCAACACATTCCAGTCCAGTCCATTGGACACGCTCTCCTCTTCCTCCAATCAAAGCTGCTGAAACCTGGCGCATGTTTTCAAGCCCTGCCTCTGCTAAGTGCTTTTAACCAGTGAGGGAGGGAGTGAGGGAGGGAGGGAGGAAGGGAGGAGGGGAGGGGGGCCAATAGAAATAATAAACCTGATCCCCAAACACAAACCCCCCCCCCTCTGAATTTATAACTTTCTAATGTTTTAGCATCACCTTCTAATTTTTGAACTGCCCTTTTAATATGATGAATTTGCTACTAACGACATTCAACCCACAACACACAATAATTCTCATGATCAAACTCAGATTAACATGAACAGAAAGCTTTTATTTTGAAAACGGTAGTGGCGTGAATGGAGGCGACCGACAATCAACAATTGCGAAAAGACATTTACAAAATGGCGTTATCACTAGATATGTGCTAACACTACTTATTTATTATTATTTGTGTTTATTGTAGGCGTGTTTCAGATATTTTTTTTTAAACATCTCATCTATTTAAAGTGTTTGCAAATTTAATTTGAGCCAGGTTTAGAAATATTTACATATAAGTGGTTAATGTTACAATTGTGTGTCGTTATATGTGTATTAAAGTGTATGAAGTGTGATTGCTAACCTGTGTATGACTGCTACCAGGCCAAGTGCTACCTTGCACCATACCTGGTGAGGACGGAGACCCCGGTTACCCCGGTTTACCTGGACGGCCAGGTAAAAATCAGCAGAGGTTTTGACAGTTTATTCTTTAAATCTGATTTAATATATTTCTCAAATATATTTTCTTACATTATATTTGGTTCTTTTTTGAGTCAAATGCAACGTTTCGGCTTTCAGTTGTGTTGTCAGTGGTAGAAGTTGCCTTTGGGATATTACATCATAGGACATACACAAATATAATGTAGTTAATGTTGAATATGAAAAAGAGAGTAGTTGCTAATGGATTTATTTCAGTGTGTCAACGTTTGTTTTAACCATTGGAAACATATCGCAGCTGTTTATTGACACCGATTGATTGATTTTCTCTATGTGTCAGGCTTTTTATCGTTTGCTCAGGTCGTCACTTCTAAAAAATAAAACTTCCTGTGCATCAGTTACTGTCATTACAGCCGAATAAAGGATAATTAATACAATTAAAGTCGTACCTGTGTGCACCTGTCAGGCCCTAAAGGTCAGCCAGGTTTTCCAGGAGATTCAGGACGTCCAGGGTTTGATGGTGCCAAAGGAGAGAGAGGAGAGCCCGGTTCTGGAGGCCGACCTGGACCTCAAGGTAAACCTGTGTGTTTCTGTATTTGTTATCCAGAGTACAACCCGGGCCGAGGTTCCCTGTGATGACTGTAGATCTGTTCTCAACCGTCCGTACATTACATCCACTAAACCTGGCAGACATCTTATTCATCTCCTGCACCTGTTTCCTTCACCCCGTCTACCTGCAGGTTTCCCTGGACCCAGAGGGGATTCTGGAGCTCCCGGTATCCCAGGACAGGGCTTTGATGGAGGCAGGGGGAAGGATGGTCTTCCAGGGCGTCCTGGAGCCAAAGGCCAGCCCGGAGAGGTACTGGGAGCCACACCTGGTGCTCCAGGACAGGACGGCTTACCAGGAATAACTGGAGACAAAGGCCAGCCAGGGACACCTGGAGGACCTGGCTCACCTGGTGGGTCTGAGACAGAGACGCTCACGTTGTTGTATTCTTCAATCAGGTGTTTCTATCATTGTGTCCATCCTATTCTAGTTTATAAGAGTTTTTTTTTTTTTCTTCATTCCTCTGTCAGGTTTTGACGGACGCTCCGGTGTCCCCGGACTAAAGGGAGAGCGCGGCGTTGACGGTCTTCCCGGTTTCCCCGGCCTTCCTGGACTTCCAGGTGAGCCGACCGGCGGCATTCCCGGTCGGCCCGGAGCTCCTGGCAGCAAGGGACTGAGCGGATCACCAGGTGAGGGAAAAGATTCATCACCCGTGTCCGCGACGTTTTACCACATGTCTAAACAGACTGCTCTTTCATTTTGTAGGATTGTAGAAAGTTTAGACTCCCATGTTCCATATCTGAGAGATCGTGTGTTTGTCCACATAGAGTTATCTGTAGCTTTATTTATAATAGAAGAAGAAGAAATATAATTTAGTTCAGTGTCTTTCTCCACTCATCCCTTCACTTTTACCAGTGTTGGTTCATCCCTGTCTTTTTTCTTTGTATTTCTCTCCTTCTCATCCTGTTTTGTATTTCTCCTCGTCCTGTTTTTTCCTCCTCCTCCTTTCCTCCCCTCCTTCCAACACACCACCATCATCCCCTCCATCCATCCTCTCATCCCTCCATCCTTCTTGTTCTTGGTGTTGGGTCATTCGTTATAGGCTGCCAAGGTGAGACACTCTCTCCCCCATCCATCCATCCATCCATCCATCACCCATCCATTCCTCCATTTCGCTTCATCCTTTGCTTCCATCCCTCCATCCTCCTGCTATTCGTGCATAAGACCAAACGCTTTAACTGCTACCTCCCTCAAAGTGTCTGCCTACTCTTCATCCGAGCAGCAAAACAAATGTCCATCTCCGTAATTCAATCAATGGTGGAGTCGACGCTGGGGTGTGAAACAAGTGAAGAAATCTGCCCATGTGCTTTTTTTTTTAAAAAAAACAAAATGTAAATACAGTTAATTTTTCTGAATTTTCCCAGAATCAAATAATCAAATGATTATCTTGAAACAAGGTCTGAACAGCTCCTGAAAGGTTTGTTTTTCTAACCTTCTTTAGAGGTGAAACGCTTGAAACGTTCAACCAGACAGGGATGCTTTATAATCAAACAACACATGGACATCTACCTTTTTATATTATATGGGATATTTAACAATAGTCCCTCCTTGTAACTGCATTACAATACGACAAATCATATTTTTTAATGTGTTTTTTGTGTCGTGATCACACAAAGTCACGGATCTCCTGTCTTTAAATCACGATGCTGCATCATATCATCGTGTGATTCAGGATTAAGCTGCAGAAAAATTCCTAAAAGGCACAAAACCGTGGTGCCGGAAGGAAACTAAAGTTCTCACACCCCACTCAAAGACTCATTCAGCTGTTTGTTTTTGGTCAAAGTGTTGTCTTCAGATGGACATTTTAGTTGTGAGAGACTCAGAAAAACAAAACATTTTCTTAAGAAATGTGACTACCAGTGTTTGGTTTGGTTTTTGCAGCCAGAACTAACCCTTGTAGTTCAGTTACATACTCGCATCTAATCTGTGCCAGATGTGTATATTGTATTGATTGCAATAGGTTTGTGTGACAGCATAAGTTTTAACATTGTTGCTGCTGCATCGAGACTAGAGGCTTTTTCTACACTCTTAAAAGGGCTTTTAATTTTCAGCACATCCCTGCATTGTCCTGGATTCGTGACAAATTAGTGAAGTGATGAAAACAGATGTGTTGAAAATGGGGTTTTCTTTTTAAGAATGTAAACCAGTAGTGGTTAGTATGCTATCCCATAGGACAAACAAACTTTAGGCGGTAGATCGTCACTAATTCAGCCTGGAATTGCACTTGAGTTTCTTACATATCTTTAATGAAATTGAATATAATTACAGGTTTGATCCAGCAAATGTTTAAACATTTAAAATCCCTGCTGGTAATGAATCTGAAATCAGTCACATCACGCTTGTTCATGTTCAATAAGATCCCCAATCTCAGTGCAATTGCAGCTTAATCAAGGTAATAAACAATGTAATGAAACGTGTATGTTTACATTGTTGTCTGCTTTTTTGCTGTTGTGCGTAATAAGAATAGAAATAATTGTGAAAATGATTTTTCTTTAATATGTATTAATAAACTTATTGGAGGTAAGTAAATTGATTATTAAAAAAAAGGTAAGTTTGTTTTTGTTACCCAATATTTACATTCTGTGTATCAGAATAATGACATTTATATTCATATTATTGTATTTTAATGTTTACACTGTTTTTTAAATAAATATGTAGATGTCTGTTTCCATTTAAAATATAGATCATGACCAGCGCCTCATTAAATCTCTCTCCGTCTTTCTTCCATCCATCATCTGTCCCCTCACCATCCGTCCACCAACAGGTTTCCCCGGTCGGAAGGGAGACAGAGGAGATCCAGGATTCCCAGGCCCTGCTGGGATGAAGGGAACCCCAGGACAGCCCGGCACCCCTGGGTCACCAGGGGCAAGGGGACCCCCCGGACCTCCAGGACCAGGAACTAGAGAGGGGATCCCAGGAATACCAGGAACGAAGGGTAGGCTGGAGCTCAATGGTTTTCTAACTTCTCTAAATAATAACTCCCTACAGCATCTCATGTGGAGTCTCTGTGTCTTTCCACAGGTGAAAGAGGTTTCCCAGGTCTGATGGGTTTCCCTGGACTACCAGGGCGTCCTGGTACTCCAGGATTTACTGGAGGAAAAGGACTGCCTGGGGGGCCTGGAAGAGACGGACTTCCCGGTGGACCCGGATACCCCGGACTGAAAGGTAAAGTATCCAGAGCAGGGAATGAGTGCGATCACTTGGATGGCAGAGGCACGAGGATACACACAGGCCAGTACCGGCCGAGGAGGCTGTGAGTCGCACTAACATCCATGTGTTTTACAGGTGACAGAGGATACCCCGGCCCTCCTGGCTTGCCCGCGGTTGTCATTCCATCGCTGTTTGTGGAGAAAGGAGACCCCGGAAACCCTGGAGGCAACGGCCTTCCTGGCTTCCCCGGACCCAGAGGTAACGCTACTTCCTGCTGCATTTTACTGTTTTATTATCATTTGACAGCTCATAATTAATCATTCCCTCAGAGTATCACAGGACGGCCTACAACTTTATTATAGATCAGCGGTTTTACTGTGAACTAGAAAAAGTAGAGCCATCTTTTACTTAAAGGAGCTATTTGTAAGTTTTGCTAATGCTACGTAGCCAGCGTTAGCATTAACAGCTGTTTACTTAACAGTGTAGAAGAAGCACTGTGAGTTCAGCATCAAACTTCATTCCCTTACTCGCCAACATCTGTCTACAGAGACGGAAAGAAACACCAATATTAACTCTTGTCTCTAACACGTCCTTTTTTCTACTAAAGTTAGCACGCTAACCAGCTAGCCACAGCACATCTCGTCATTTTCCGATAGCGACTCACTGTAGCCTCCAATCTGCGCTGAAGACGCAGCGCTGGTCAGAGGACATATTATAACCTCTTGTATTTATAAAGACAACAAAGGCCGAAGCTCTTGTTAAGTAACCCGCCCCTTTAAAGGAGCTATTTCTAGCTAATGTTAGCATTAACAAAAGTTCAAGTTTGCACCATATTATGAAAATATTCCATTTCAAGTCCTGCATTTTCGTTAAGTAAAAGTCCATCAATTATGTAAAATTGCACAATTCAGAGTGTTATTTTGTATCATGTATGTCATTGGATTATTATTACTGTTGCATTAATGTTTATTCAGTGTTTTACTGTTGTCAATGTGGTCAAATAAAAGTACCTTTCAATTTTACTTTAGTACAGTCTTGAGTCACTTTCCACCACCTCTGTGAACTGTCAAAGTTTGTCATGTGCTTGTGTAATCGAGCTTTTAATTTCCCTCCATGTTGCACCTCTAACCCCCCCACTCTGAATCTGGTTTCAGGTGACAAGGGTTTCCCAGGTCTGCCTGGTCGTCAGGGTCTGCCTGGACTTCCTGGTTTTGCTGAGCAGAGTAAAGGACAGCCGGGACAGCCTGGTTATCCCGGGACGCCGGGATCTCCGGGCTTCCCCGGACCGAAGGGAGAGGCTGGAATCATGGGATTCCCCGGCATATCTGGAGCAGGGGTAAGAAAAAACACACACACACACACACACACATAGAAATAAAACAGCATAAAGTTCAGACGGTGAGCTTCAACTTCTGATGGCTTCTTTCAGGGTGATGACGGCTCACCTGGTTACCCTGGTAATCCTGGAGAATCCGGCCGACCTGGTTCCAAAGGTGAGTGAAAAACCATCATCCTTCAACACATCTGATCATTCAACCTCACATCTGTTTATGAATAACTAAATATTATATAATATTACATCCTTCCACTGACTCCTGTGTTTTGTTCTTCAGGTATACCTGGAGATAGCTTTGGTTATCCTGGAGGCCCAGGAGCTAAAGGCCAGCAAGGAGATTCAGGTTTCCCAGGTGAGACTCTCAATGCTTGGATAAAGTAAAACCAACCACCCCTTTACCTAGATATTTTTTTTTGCCTGTGGATGAATGAATGAAAAAGAAACGGCAGTTTAAGTCCACATTTCAGCTGCCCCCATACTGTGGTGACATGGATCTGGTTTTTATTCCCCCCTTATTACGGTGGATACCTCTAACACACTTTAATACGTCCCCTGCTCTACCAGACCTTCTGTTTGTTTCTCTTTTACCAGGTTTATACGCAGTGAATATTCAGTATCAAGTGTCGGTTTATGTTTCTGATGATTTTGTTTTGGCAAAGAGGTGATCTCCAGACTCCAGTTATAAAACATCTGGTAGATCAGAATCTGTTACCTATGAGATTGATTATCTCTCCTCAGGTGGTTCGGGTAGGGACGGCGCCCGTGGTGACAACGGCTTTCCCGGAAGTCCAGGTTTCCCTGGAGGAAAGGGAGCTCCTGGTGAAGCAGGACGGCCTGGATTAATGGGTGAGAGACACCGATCCTCAGACTTTCAACAAAATTAACCTCACAGTTGCCATATTAGGTCTCCACAGTCGGATATTAACATTTATCTCACCCCCTTTTTTGCAGGCTCCCCTGGTTTCCCCGGTCCAAAGGGTCAGTCCGGCTTCCCAGGTAGAAGAGGAGGAGATGGCACTCCTGGTTTCCCTGGAGGTCCTGGAGGACCTGGAGCTAAAGGTGAAAGAGACAACCACACGTGCAATTTGACTTTCTCTTTTCAAATAAGATGGTAGACGAACACTCACTCTGTTGTGTTTGTGCAGGTTTGCCTGGATCTCCTGGTTTGGATGGACTCAATGGCCTTGGTGGACCTAAAGGTCTCCCTGGAACCCCAGGCAAGGATATGATATGATACGAATCCTTTTTTGATAATTTAATGATGAGATATTTACATACTTTAACCACTTAACACCCACTCCTCTTTGAGACACAGTATTTTGTAGGTTCCTCTTATATTCTCAGCCATGTTTTGTACCTGGATTATTTTTTGAAATAACCACAATTATTTAAAAAATAAGAAAAATAAGAAAGATGAACTGCTGTTGAACATTTTGTTGTATTTGTGTCCAGGTGGAAGTATAGGAGGTCGCCCAGGTGCCCCTGGAATTCCAGGGTTGAAGGGAGAGAGAGGCGTCTCCTACCCAGGATCTCCAGGCTACCCCGGACCGAAGGGAGAGAGAGGACAGTCAGGTGAGACAGACTTAAAGGAAGTTAAAAGTGGTGGTTTGAATGTGGATTAAAAAGTATATAATATCAAAATCATGGCTGCTGATTTGTATTTGCGTGTATGTCAGGTGGTCCTGGACTCACAGGGTTCCCTGGTCTGCCCGGACCTCGTGGTGAGTCTGTGGGGTCAGATGTTCCTGGACCTCTGGGAGACCCCGGCCTCCCTGGACTGGATGGAGAGTATGGTAAATACATTTCCTGAGTCCAGTTTTCCTTTCCTTTCCTTTCCTTTCCTTTCCTTTCCTTTCCTTTCCTTTCCTCAACCCAGTTTCCTTTCTCCTCTCCTCTCCTTCTAACCCTTATCTACCTTCTCCTCCAGGTTTCCAAGGTCCTCCAGGTCCACCCGGGCCGCCCGGTCCAGGCACAGCCCAGGGAGACAGAGGTGACCCTGGGCTCCCGGGCTTCCCTGGCTCCCCTGGGAGGAAAGGAGATTCAGGAGGCCCCGGAGGCTCGGGAAGCCCCGGCTACCCCGGTGCCAAAGGTGAAGTGGAGTTCAAAAATATGACGGGAACCAAAAAAAACAAACAAAAACAGCCTGTGTTTCTTTTTGTTTCTTGTATAATATATAATGAAGTAAAACATTGTGTTTTTGCTTTTCAGGAGCACGAGGTGAGACTGGTTTCAGCGGAGGTCCTGGTCTGAAGGGTTTCTCAGGTGACCCTGGTTACTATGGATTCAAGGGAGCCAAGGGATTACAAGGTAGGAGAACTTTGGTGTTTCTACAAGTACAATTTCATAAGTGGATTGAGACGGAGCAGGAAATTAGTTACGTTTACTCCTGTGTGAACCTCCTCTTCAAACACCATCCCTCCACCCTCACCCGTCCTCCATCCTTGTCCTTCTCCGACCCCCTCCTCTCCAGGGCGTCCCGGTCGTAAGGGTTTCCCTGGAATCACGCTGCCTACACTACCGGGAAACATCACGCGATTCTTCGGAGAAGTTGGTTTCCCCGGTGAAAACGGAGCCACTGGCGTTATTGGAGAATCCGGTCAGCCTGGAGGCCCAGGACGTCCAGGTGAGTGGTGAATAAGTCCAGTGAATTAAGTGCAGTTAATCTAGTGTGCTTCACCATGCAGAGAGAGAAAGGAATATAACAATGAGGAATAGAAAAATAGAAATGAAAGGAAATGGCTGTGCATGCTCCTGTGTAAAATATTCCTCTGCTACAGGTGCTAAAGGTCGTCCTGGCGCTGTGGGTAAACTGGGCAGGACTGGATCTCCTGGTCTGGTTGGATCTGTTGGTGACTCTGGACCCCCTGGTTTCCCTGGACCTACTGGAGAGCAAGGTATGTAGTGTGTGTGCTTGTCTTCACTCTGTCTTTATCAAAAACGAAGCTTATAGCCAACTTTTAAAATTAAAAAATGTATTAAATTATAGCCTCACATTATTATTATTATTATTATATATTCACTTGTCAGTAATGCTTCATAAAGGCCAATATTTTTATTTTATATTTATAATAATGATGACTTTCTCTCGATTCTAACATCTTGTTTCCTCTTCCTCAGGTCTTCCCGGTACGGTCGGTCGTCCCGGCATTCCCGGCGGCGTCGGGCGCAGTCACAGCATCGGCTACACCCTGGTGAAGCACAGCCAGAACGCCCAGGTTCCCATGTGTCCTCAGGGCATGGCCAAACTGTGGGACGGATACAGCCTGCTGTACGTGGAGGGACAGGAGAAGGCACACAACCAGGATCTCGGTACGGAAACTCATTTTCTTTCGATTATGTGTTTGTCTGTGAAGTTGCAGATGTGATGTTGCAGGAACCACATTTATTTTCACATTGGAGACAAAATAAAAAAATGTCTAAATGTCACTCCAGGTCAGCCGGGGTCATGCCTCCCGAGGTTCAGCACCATCCCCTTCCTCTACTGCTCCCCCAACGAGGTCTGCTACTACGCCAGCCGCAACGACAAATCCTACTGGCTCTCCACAACCGCACCCATACCCATGATGCCTGTGGCCGAGCAGCAGATACAATCTTATATCAGCAGGTAGCGTGCCATGAAACTGTGAGGTCTGGGGTTCAGTTATATACAGCTTCACCCATCCGGTCCCGTCTGGGGTTTTTTTCTCAGTATTTGTAAAAGCGTTTGCTTCCTGTCCGATCCAGGTGTTCGGTTTGTGAGGCTCCATCTCAGGCCGTGGCGGTCCACAGTCAGGACATGACCATCCCCACCTGCCCCCCCGGCTGGAGGAGTCTCTGGATAGGATACTCCTTCCTGATGGTACGTCAAAAAAACTGGTGCTTCTAAAAACCAGGAAACAGTTACTAATTTAGCATCGCTGTTATTCTTTCAATTAATCATGTCATCTGAGAAATTAAAAAAACGACCCACCAACAACTTCAACTGTCCACAACATACGACAGACTTTAAGGCTGTACCAGACAAAAGACGACCAACGTGAAGAAACTTTGGTCCTGAACATAAGAAGGAAACTATATTTTGAGTGTTACATTTACATCCCTTTTTTTCACCGCCACAGCACACGGCGGCCGGCGCTGAGGGCGGCGGTCAGTCCCTGGTGTCCCCCGGCTCCTGCCTGGAGGATTTCCGTGCGACGCCGTTCATCGAGTGCAACGGGGCCAAGGGCTCCTGCCACTACTTTGCCAACAAGTACAGCTTCTGGCTCACCACCGTGGACCCCGGCCTGGAGTTCGTCTACTCGCCGACGCAGGAGACCCTGAAGGGAGGCCAGGAGCGCTCCAAAGTCAGCCGCTGCCAAGTCTGCAGCAAGCTCTTGTAGTAGGAGGAGGCGAAGGATGGAGGAGCGGAGGGATGGCGGGAGGGAAACATCAGGAGGTGACACACTAACACTTCAGAGGGAGGTGTTGAGAGGTGTTGATGATGGAGGATGAGATGGTTTTAAAAAGCAAGAACATGTGACTGACTGAAAATGAGCTCCTCTCCTGCTTCACTGATGGTTTCACAGCCGAGTCGAGCAACATCGCCCCGTTTTCAGAGTGTTTTATTTTTTATCCCATTTAGGAATCAATTGCTTATCAAAAAAAAAATAAAGAAGTGTTGGAGATAGGAAATGGAAAGAGAAGGGTTCTTCTCTCGATTATCACTGACAATGGTGCTATTGTTCTTTGTGTTGATTATTTTGTGTCTGTTTTCTCGTTACGGTTTTTGGCGAGAATCATTCTCGGCTACCTCGGAGAGTGCCACACCCTTGGGATAGCACTGCCCCGCCGCGCACACGTCAGGGTGGACATCTGCTCCAGATAAGTCAGATCAGAGAGTGAGGTCAGATATTGGTGTGACTCAAAGTTGGTTGAATCTAAGATCTTAACAGTGGGTGTTTAACGTTCTTTTCTGAGCTGGTTTAACTGAAGTAGATGGTACAAACACACAAACACATGCACACGCACACGCACACACACATTATTTCTTTTTTTTGTGAAATGGCCACCGTAAAACTTTGCTTCTTTTGTATTTACTGCCGGCTTCAACCAGTGTAACTGCAGTTATTTTACAGATTATGTTATGTTAGAAGCTGTCGCCACAGTCGTATCCTTTGTACTGACGACTTTTGTATGTTTTGCTTGAATAGCAACAGTGTATGGGTTGTCATTCATGTCACCATGGGTGTGAAAATCAAGTTGCAGAGACTCGAGACTTGCTTGAGGTAAAGAAAAGCATTACAGTCGACATATACTGCACTGTATTATTGTCATTTAAAGGAGCAAGTTTAGCTATTGCTACATTGCTAACGTTAGCATTAACAGCTGTTTACTTACCAGTCTTACCGAGAGCTTCAGCCATCGTTGCATTTACCAGAGGTTCTTCAGGGCAGACCGGACGCTATGGTGACTCGGTATTGGAAAGTGCTCATTGTTTTTTTTGTTTTTTTTAGGATTAGCTGGTTAGCATGCGAACTTCAGTAGAAGAAAAGAAGGTGATAGAATAGAAGCAAAAGAAAAGAGTTGCTTTCCACTGCTGGAGACAGCTCAGGAATGAAGTTTTGTTGCTGAACTCACAACATTTCTTCTAGACTGGCAACAGCTGTTAATGCTAACGTTAGCTATGTAGCTATGTAACATTTTCAGGTGTCTGCCATAAAATCCTAGATATTATTGGAGTTTTTAAAACAAGTCCTTCTTCTAACTTCAACATAACCGATGAAAAATGGCAACTGAATGTTCACTTTAAAGGATTTTTATTATTTCAAGCCAGTTACAATTCTCCATGAATTGATTTTCATAGCTGCGGGAAAATGATTGCAACCCGATGGCTGTCTGGAATTTAGGAAATGAGCAGAAAAGTTCATTCTCAACATTGGAAATGGTATTATGATTAAATAATCTGCACTCAAGGACCACTTACTCACTTTTTCTAGAGCTTTTGTTATGGGTTCTACCACCTGCTATTGAAGACTAAGCTATAAGTACATTTTGGAAAATGCTCAGCAACAGTATGATCTATGCATGATTCAGTTTTTGTGCAAAAAAAAAAACAAAACAAAAAAACATGCAGGACAACCAGTACAATCCTTTAAATCTACTATGCATTTTTCAGGTTTCACATACCTGTGATCTTTGCACAGTTCACAGTGTGACTCTGGTGCTACAAAACCCTGACAGTCGACTTGAAAGGCAACATTTCAGAACGTGTTCTCATTAAACTTCATGCAATAAAAAGCCAAGCCAGCACTTTTCCTCAAAACAGAACCTCTGCAACCGCTAACACCAGTAACACATGACTTGAATGAGACCACCCATTCATATATATATTGCACTGATGTGAACTCATATGGGTTAGAACAATAAACAAGTCAAATAAAAAGGGGCGTATTTACTCTAGATCTCCACTTTCATAGGCTTTTCATTGTTATGTTGTGACCAAACTAGTGTTTTTTTGTTTTTTTTATCACAGTAAACCCTTTATTCACATTAAATTTGCAACAGGAAACCAAACACACACTCTGATAGATTGTTAATTATTGCTGTATATAGTGCTTCCTGTATTTCCCAGCAAATTATGTTAGAGCAAAGGTCTATAATGCTGTTAGCTCCTTATTTTATTTTCATTTTTTTTCAGTCTCTGTGTCTTTTCACTGTCCTCGGATGATAAATAGGAAGAAATTACTAATTTTCTTGTTTCTTTCCATTGAATTTGGTTTTGCATTGTAGATTGAAAGTCTCACATCAGTCTACTCTCCTCTTGCGGTATTATCCCTGGACAGTGAAGGCTACTGCGTGACTTGTAACCACTATGACCACTGCGTCTAGCACATAGCTCTGTCTCTCTGCTGGTAGCCCTGATTTTATTCCTATGTCACATTTTACGTTTTGTTTTATTTTCCTCTTTTTTTGTCTGCATTTGTTGTTTTGTAATCTAGATTTGTAATTATTTTACTTATACTATCCCCTGGTTTTATTTACTGAGATGGGAGGGAATGGGAAGATAATGATGTGTACATTAAATATTATGGACAAAAAATGCCTTTAGGATGTTTTTATATGGAAAGTATATTCAAAGCTGATGATTTAACAGACATAACAACAGATTTTATTGTCTGATTGCTCTTTACCCCATGTTAAAAGCCAAGAGATAAAGCAACTTACTGTAAGTGGCTGGAGTGACAGAAAAGAAATGCAGTTTTTCCTCAAAGAGGATCTATAACAAAAAATGGTAATAAACATGTCTGTTACTGTCGTGTGTTTCTGTGCTCACACACTTTGAAATAAAGTTTCAAAACTAACAGAGAAATGCAGAATTATTATTTGTACGTCTCAGCCCTGTGTGGGGAACATCATGAAGATTTACTTGAGGAAATAAATAAGGTAAAATCAGTATTTTCAAGTGTTTGTAATGTTTGTTTTTATGTGTAACCTCCACTGAGGAGGTTTTGTTGTGCTTTAGTCAGTGTATAGATAATGTTTGGGATCATATTGCTGTGTGTCTGGCAAATCCAAATTAAAAAACATTAACACCTTTTAGTTTATTTTCATCGCCTTGTTATACGACCAAGCAGCTGTCATTATTGTCTTTATTACTGGGCTCTAGAGGGAAATAGATGCATGTCACCTTTAATATTTAATATCACTAATCTTGCTAGCCTTACTGAGAATAATACAGTTTCATACATGATGCACAACCGCTGACTTAAATCAAAAAAGATATTTTATTCTTTGATGCTAAATTCATATTTCACGAAAGGATTAGAAAGTTTAGAATTTGACTTTCTCAACAAAAATGATTAGAAACTTCATCATAATCCTCTGTTAATAAATCAAGATTAGTATTTCTGTCAAGTCAAAATTATGAAATAAGTCAACATTTACTATTAAAGTAAATTTATAAGTCAAAATAATTTGAAAAAACAACCTTTTGACACCATTAGTATGTTAATTTCTCACATTTCATCCCCTTTTTTTCTGCATGTAATAACTATAATATACAGGGACCAAGACCATAGACAAAGATTAGTAATAGTGTTAGCTTATTTAGTGGGTTTAAGATTATTTTTGGAGTTTGTTGTTATTTGTTTGGGCTTTTTCACACGGTAGGTGGAGGTAGACTTACAGAGCATTATACTCCCGAACGGTAGATGGCGACAATTCCCTTTCTTTTTAAACGTTGCTCTGAAGAAACAGAAGAAGCTAGCACAACAACAACACTGCTAGTAACGTTAGCTCGAAGGAAAGCGAAGTGTGTTTTTTTTCTTCTAAATTTGGAACATATAAACAGGTGGGTACCGTAACAGACAGCCAACAATGGGTCTAAATTAACATTTAATCAACGTGTGTGTGTTGCTAAAGTTGTTAAATCACGTATTAATCAGTTTCACCTGTGTGGAAAACCTTATCTTGCAAGCTAGCATTAGCTCCGCTAGCTTCTTAGCCTTTATCCTTATCGCCTGAAATATAATGTTTTATTTTGGCACAATCTGTTGATGTCGTCGTCGGGTAAGTGCAGGTAAATGTTTAATCATGATTTGCTGCCGTGTTCATGTTAGCAAGTGTGTTAATGCTGTAGGTAGCCGCTGCGGCTAATGATAGCTAACTACTGCTCGTTATTTTTTTTGCACAAATATACACATTTACACGATTATAACGTGAAGTAAGTAGCTTGAAACGAGTTTGCAACTTTGTCTGGAAATAAAGTTGGAGGTGTTCGGGTTTTGCCTGCAGGGTTCAGACGCTTAAAGTTGTGTAATGTTTGCTGTGAATAATGTAACATGTTCAGGTGAAAGTAGTTAGTGGTGTCTTTCTGATATATGCAAATAGTAGAAATTAGAAATTCTAATGGTAGAAATTGTTTTGTGAAATGTGAAACACCATATACAGTATGTCATTGTCATTTGCGGGGTAAATAATGGTGGCAACATGCACAGTTAAGTCTAAATGATACTAGGATTAAAAGAGTGCACAGACCAAGAAGGGTGATTTTAAGTTTGTTATCGTACAGGTGCAACTAGTAATCGATTATTCGATCGATTATTTACTCATCAGCTTCTCAAATGTCTGGATTTTACAATATCCTTTGTGTTATATTTAACTGAACATGTTTGGACTTTGGACTCTATTGAAATGAGCCGTTTTTAATGGGCCCTTTACACTATTTAATGACGTTTTATCATTTTATCAGTCCATTAATTTTAATAGGGCTTCAACAACAGATTATTTTTTACTATCAGTTACTTAGTGCGTTGTTTTCTTGATTAATGTGTTGATCATTTTGTCTATAAAATTTCATAAAATAGACAAAATGATTGTCAGATTGCTAATTTCCAAAGCCCAAGATGGTTTATTCAAATATAATAATTAACAGCAGTTTTACTACAATTTTTAGGAATACTTTTTGCCTCTTGATTTAATGGAGGTCCTCTGTCCTTACTGTGTCATGAAAACCAATGCAAACAAATGCATTATGTGTATGTAAATAAATGTATTTTGGGCAACTGGTGGAAAGTTTTTTTATTCATATTTTAGTGTACTTTTGGCCTGAGGTAATTTTGTATGGTTTAGGGCTGTAACAAAGGATTGGTTTCATTAATGATTAATCTTCATGTTATTTCCTTGATTAACTGATAGGTATTTAAAATGTCATTAAATAATGAAGAATGTATGTCACAGTGTCTTACAAACTAAAACCTTCTGTGTCTTAATCTTGAATATCATTCCAGTTGTATATTATATATCTTACTCTAATTCACTGTCAATACATATGCAGCTTATATAAATATACTCACTGTAGAATCTTGTCATGATCTGCTTTTCTATTCAGATTTATTTTAGTTTCTTGGAGCCTTTAGGAAAAGTGGGAATCAGCTTTAGCCTTGACTTCCTCTTTCTACCAAAATGTATATTAATATGACAGAGGCTCATATCGCAGGTTACAATGCTGTTTTAAACTACCACTTGGCCACTTAGACTTGACTACAATCGACCATGATTGGTTCTTGTTATTTTTCTGTTGATTCTGTTTATCTTTGTGCAGTTACAGACAATACTAAACACTTTATAGTTTTTTAGTTGTATTGCCTCATATCCTCTAAAACCCATGATTACAGTGTCTGTGCTGATGTAAATTTGTAATAACCAACAACAGCCACTAGAGGGTGCACATTGTCCATTTACCTCCACTTGTTGTCTCAGCAGAGATGCTGGTTATTAATCTGCCAATTACTCTCTTGATTAGACAGTTTGTTGTTTGGTTTATGAATTATCAGTAAATGCTAAAAAGATAAATTAAAAAAGAGCAATCACAGTTTCCCAGAGCTCAAGGGAATGTCTTGTCTTTTTTTGTCTCATCAATTGCCCGAAAGCTGAAAAATATTCAGTGTGGAAGGAAATAAAACAGGAAATGCTCACATTGTCTACTAATCTTTCCTCATAAAAAACCTCTCGGTCTTGTCATATGTTCATGACACTGAATCTCATCTCTTTTCCTCTTTGTCCCTCTTTGCAGGTACGCTGGAATTTTCTGACACCCACTCGGACATGTCCTATGTCTTCATCAACGACTCGTCGCAGACCAACGTGCCTCTGCTGCAGGCCTGCATCGATGGAGACCTGCCCTTCGCCAAGAGGCTCCTCGAGACGGGATGCGACCCCAACATCCGCGACAACCGGGGCCGCACGGGCCTGCACTTAGCCGCAGCCCGAGGTAACGTGGACATATGCCGCCTGCTGCACAAGTTCGGGGCCGATCTGTTGGCGACGGATTATCAAGGAAATACTGCGCTGCATCTGTGTGGGCATGTGGATACTATACAGTTCCTGGTGTCCAACGGGCTGAAGATTGATATCTGGTAAGAGACGTAATGATATCCGTTTAAGATTAAACTTATATGGTTGTTTTTGGGTTTTACCATTCAGTCTTTGCAGTTATATGTTCTCCTTCTATTTATTTAATCTCGTGTTGGCGGCCCTGCCCACAATCATATTCATTTGCATATATTTACCACAGTACAGTGCAGTTGTGGTATTGGCTGTGCATTTGCAAGGTGGTTAATAATGATAAAACATTTTGGCACCACTTTACAATGAAACTACCTTTACAAATGATTTATAAATGCGTTATAATTAGGTTTTATTAGGTTGTTGACGCTTTATTAATCATAAACCAAGTTTTAACACATTTTTTCATACATTGATGCAGGCTCACTATTTGGCAAGATCAAGTTAATGCTAATTACTCATTAATCCTACAATGACATTACTACCATACAGGTAAAAGGGAGCCTTGCTAACTAAGACTGTTTATCGATTATGAATCTAGTTGCTACTCTATTGACTAATCAATGCAGCTCTAATAAAACCCATTCTAAATCTCGACTGCAGCTATTCACACCACATGAAGCTGCATTTTCAAATATCCCTGGTTATTCTGGAGAAGAACTTATGCAGTACATCCATGTGTGAAGCTACTGGGAGACTTTGAAAGCACTTAAGTGGATGTTGGAGAAAGTCATATTTTCCTGGGACTGACAGAGTTATCTGACTCTATACATAGTTTAATGAGCTGAGGTGGTTATTGTTTGCCCACTGAACCAAATCTGATATTACATCGCTATGCAAAGCTTTGGTTTATTCCCCCGAGGGTGCAGAGTAAGTGTGCATAACGACCTCAAGCAGCCCATGACGCTGCATAAACACCAGTTTCACAGTCTGTAAATGTGTGTGTGGGAGGACATTTAAAGATGGGTGCTGTTGTATTGTGATGCTGTGAGACATCCCTTCCTGTTTATGTAAACCAAACAAAGGACAATCTTGGTGATTTTGTGGAATCTTATATGAGCAGTCAGACAGGTGAGCTGAATGTCTGCCACGCTGCCTTCTCCAGGGAGTTGCCTGTCCACAGAGGGTCGTCACTAAGCAACCGCAGTAGGGCTGTCGCATGTTACCATGACAAACAGGAATTTCAGGAATTTCTTCACCCCAGCACATGGCAAAAGTATTTCATTTAACCCACTTGGGACCACACCCAGGGCCTTTTCTATTCTCACCTTGATGTCCCTGTGTCACCCCTCGCTCACTGGATAAGGCTGCGTATGTGAAATCTTACACAAACATGGCTCAACTTGGTGCTGGAGGTGTTGTATTTATGTACATTATGTTGAGACCTGTTTTCTTAGCAAACATGTCCAGCTCAGGGTGGGTAATAACACTGCTATCTTTATTTAAAACACATCAGTAAATCTGTCACCATTAAAGACATGACTAATCTAAACTATTGGCCAACTGCTAGCACCTCAGTTGAGCTTCCTTTGATCCAACCTACACCAACGTAACAGCAACGTAACAGCGAGCCTCATTAAAGGAAAGCCTCCACTTTAGTTACAGCAGCAGAGGAGAGGGAAGACGAGAAGGACGTGTGTAAATGTGAGGTGGCAGGTTGTCAACTTGGCCGCTGAAATTACAGATATAAAATGTGGTTTCCTTTGACCACATTCACTTGAATAGACGTGTCAAATACAGTGACTAATGTTTCCGTACCTCAGCAGTCTAACAGTGCCGTGTCTGTTGCTTGTCCTGCATGACAGTAACCACAATGGGTCGACTCCCCTGGTGCTGGCGAAGAGACGCGGCGTCAACAAGGACGCCATCCGTCTGCTGGAGGGACTGGAGGAGCAGGAAGTGAAGGGCTTCAACAGAGGACCCCACTCCAAACTGGAGACCATGCAGATGGCCGACAGCGAGAGGTAAGCACGGATGAAAAGACTGAGGTATAGGGTTGGGCATCGTTTGGATTTTAACGATTCCGATTCTCAATATCGATTCCTGTTCTAAACAATTCTCGATTCCGATTCTTTGAGGCGCAGGAGAGAAAAAAAACAAGAGAATTTTCTCGTTTGAAAAAGCCTTTACACTGGCCATTTTTATTTATTCACATTGTCAGTTGACTTGACACAGTTTAATTTGGTTGCTGTACTCTAACTAGGGTATTCTATTAGAACGTATTACTGTAACTGTAAAACTGAATTCTGCTGAAATAACACTACAAGTTGGCAGCAGTCTTAAAAGCAAAGAGCTTTTAAGACCCCCATGTCATCTTCTTAATGGTTCCAGAACCGGTTCTCTGTGCCAAACCCTACTGAGGTATGTTGGGCTGGATGTGTGTGTGTGTGTGTGTGTGTGTGGGGGGGGGGGGGCTGATATCTTTTTTTCAGCTGCCTGCCCTTTGTTTGTTTTTGTGTGAGGGCAGTGATCAGCTTCATCCCGCTCCGTCTGCCACTTCTGAAACCGGTTCCTCGCTGCAACACTCTCTCTCTTCCTTTTGCTTCATGTATTTGAATTTGAAGCGGAAGTGGAAGTGTTTTCATGAGTCAGTGGTTAGAATGTGGTTATATGAACTTTCAGGCGATGATGTTCGAGTAGGTGTTCAGAAAATCTACATCAAGAGCTGGCACCAGATGCAAAGTCCAGATGTGTCATTTGTGTTTAAAGAATAGGTTCATGTTTTTCTAAATCTATTTTAATTAATTAACAGACTTGTTGGTCTCTGTGGTTGTCCGTCTTGTCCGTACCTTCTGTGAAGACGTCCCTTTCTAAAGCATTCCTGCTGTAACTAAATAACTGATGTATTTGGGAGCAGCGCAAAAAACAAGTTGTCAACACAGCACTGACATATCATCACCTTGTTGCCATGCTAAACTTGTCAGCAAACAGTTATGTACTTACACATCCAGCAGTTACGGGGCGAGATTATGATTCATTTGGAGTCATGTTTCTGGTCTAATTAGGGCATTGATACACCAGCTATATTGGTTAGCGAGGCTAAGGTGAATAAGATGCATACTCATTTGAATAATAAGCTTCATTAACCCTCAGCTGTTTGACTTTGCACTGTCACAAGTGACTCATGGATTACTCTGGGTTCACGACCTGTGGTTTTGATGTCAGTGGTAGACTGAGATAGATGTTCGGAAGTGGGAGTGTTTCTGTGTGACAGAAAAAAGACTTTTAGTTTCCAGATTAATAAACCTGGTATAATACACCAGAGTGCGTTTTCATGATTCAGATAAATGAACAGAACTTGATTATCCCAGCAGCTCTCTACCCCATGTTTGCTTTCTGAGCCTCAGTAAAAAGTATTTGCAACATGAAAAAGGTGATATGGATATTTTGTGTTTTGGGTGGTAATCCTGCTCTCAGTTTGGTAATACCTTCAGTGTTTTGGGACGTACAAACAGGTGGTGTAATGTCACTAATGCTACAACTTGAGCACCAATTATTTTACCCTTCAGATGTAAATTGGCACCATTAAAAGTGGTGAATTAGCCATCAGCTGTTCCTGTTTGCAGTGGATATACAGACAACGATCACCCTTTATGTGTGACTTCTTTTGATTGATATCAGAGATAATGACCAGAAAGTGAAACACAAAACTATAAATGTCTGATTTTAGATTTGAGTTGTGACTCAGAAAAGGAGTAATGATCTTTGTCACAGGTCGCTGTAGTCCTGACTCACAATGAGAAAATGTGATATGTGTTTTGTTGCTTAAATCCTTCGACAGCGAAGTACACTGGTGAGATTTGTCACTGCGCAAACAGCTGCTGACGCCCGTGAGTCCAACTGTGCTATCACCTTGTTTATGTTGTACTTAAGCTGGCAGAAAAACGAAAGAAGAGGAAGTGTCAGAGGAAGTGTCATAGTGCTGGTTTCATTTCCACAAATATCCAGCGGGGATGATTGACAGATGTGTAATGTCAATTATTTCAAGACACTGGTTTCTCAGGGGAGGACGCTGCTTTTTAACTCCTTTGCAAAGGTAAACGGGCCGGGGTGGATGTGGAGAGTTGACATTGTTAATTGAAGTAAGTTAACCTTGGGAAAAATCTTTAATGTCAGTAACATTAGTAATTTGCAAGCTTGAAGTTCACCAGGCATTTAAGTTATGCTGCTCGTGTTGTTTCACAAGACTTTTCATGGGACTGTATTCATAATTAATATTGAAGCCAAATCCATGAGAGGATGGGAAATAAGTGAGAGGAAGAACAGGGAAGAGACAGGCCACATGTTTTCATTAGGTTATGATCTGATGTGTGCGGATATAAGCCTATTAAATTATTAAATAAAATGAACAGAAACTTGGGTTTTATTCATAATTGACAGTGTTTATTATCACGACATGTTTGTTAGTTTTTATATAATACAATGCAAGTTTCTGTAAATACTTGAAAATGAAACATAATGTTGCATTATACAAAATAATTTCCATTTTTATTAGATAATTGTTTAAGCACACAAAATCAAAGTGAGGTGGTGTGAAAGAATGTGAACCACAACGTGCAGTTGTGTTATTCATCAAATATATTCTGTATTCATTTCTTTTCATCATTTTTGTGTGTTTTGTTAAATTACCACACCCCTGCCGCCTGTCACCTGTTTTTGTTCTGAGTTTACTCTACTGTTAAATATAGGCCAAATTAACAAGTGTCCCCCCCCCCCACCCCCACCCCCGTGTCTGTCCCAGTGCGATGGAGAGCCACTCCTTACTCAACCCCAACCTGCAGAGCAGTGAGGGCGTCCTGTCCAGCTTCAGGACGACCTGGCAGGAGTTTGTGGAGGACCTGGGCTTCTGGAGGGTGCTGCTGCTGCTTGTGGTGATCGCCCTCCTCTCCCTGGGCATCGCCTACTACGTCAGCGGGGTCCTGCCTTTCTCCACCAGCCAGCTGGAGCTGGTGCACTGAGGGAAGGGCAGGGACGAGGGTAGTGACGAACAAGCATGGGGTAGGCAGGTAGTAAAAGATAATGAAGTGAAGTTTTGCTTTCGGCTGTGTTTGTACACGACAGAAACTCTGATTTTTGTTCATTTGCAGCCCAGATCTTTTTTTTGTCTAAAAAGGGGAACATCATATTGTATTGTTAGTAACGTGTTTTTTTAAAAAGCAGTGATCCAAAAGTCACTTTCAATTTAAAAAAAAAAGCTACTTAAACAAGCAACTTGCAAGTTTAAGAGGTTGTGAGATGATTAACAGAAAGAGCCAGGACCAAGACTGAGAACACATGTTGGTCTTGTTATAATATTGTGTGACACCTCCCCTTTAAAAGTCACATTGCACAGTTTAATTTCCTTTTGAAAAAGTAGAGAAAAGTGAGAGGGTTTGGTTCCACTTTTTCAATTAAAAAAAACAAAACTTGCGATACTAAGCTTGAGATGTACGTAACATTTCTGTCTTTTACTTTGACGATTTAATAGAAAGATCCAGGCAGTAGCTTCTTCTGACTCGTAACCCACAGCAACTCTGTGAAACGTGTCCCCGACAGTTCACCCTGCTTTTGAAAATGTATTGACTCACAGCGAGAGGATATGATGCTTGTTTTCAGTCATACAATGACATTTCCTTGTTTCCTTTCCCTGTTACAAACTGTATATTGCCAATGTTTTCTATCTTTTATTTTGATAGTTTTCTTGTTTGTCCAATCTCTCAGTTGTGTTATTTATCAAATATATTCTCCATTAATGACCTTTCATATTGTATGTTTTGTTACAGTACTGCACCCTCCCCTCGCTGTCTCTAAAACTCTTATCATTGAATGAATATCTAATTCTGCCTGGAAGCAGTCTGGATGTGATAGGTGACGGCTGATTCACTGACTCTGTGCAGGAACGCTCTGTCGTCTGCTCCATACAGACCAGAGAAGCACCTTGACTGTGTGCCTTTTGAGAGAAAGCTTCATGTCTCACAACAGTTCATTGACATTCCTGCCTGAAGCACGCAGCCTTGTTGTAAACATCACAGAGGCACAATACTTATGATTATGGCAGCAGATTAACGGTTATTACTCGTTTTGTTGTATATTCATTAATGTCCTTGGAAAACCATGTAGATTTTATTTGTTGTAGCTTTTCCACTCTTGATTTTCTGTGAACAGTAACCTTTAAATGCTAATTTAATGTGGGAAATAAATAAAATCATGTGTATGAATGATTCTAATCTCCATTTAACGTCACTTGTTCAGTTCAGTAGCCCACTTCACTTGAGCCCTCAGTGTAATACCGTGAACTAGAGTTACCGCCTGGCAGTTGTATGCCTCCGCCACTCAGACTCCTTTCAGGTCACATGGCTGTTTATCCGGTTCCCTCAAGGTGTTACTGAGATCTCTCACACTCAGTGTTCCCTTCCAGTTTCTCGGTGCGTCGGCGTGGGTTTACTCCACGTGTCCCGGTTTCCTCCCACACTTTTCAATTTGTAACAATCGCACAGCAACTGTTTCTGTTATTATTGTGGTTCCCCCATCATTATTTTTCTGGTTTATATATTTTCATATTTGATTTAATTATCTTCCTTCATTTTTAGGTGCACAGTAGAAATACTGTGTGCGCGGGCTCTTTACCATAACGATAATCATAATATTTCAAGAAAGAAAGTCATTACATGAGAATAAAGTTCTAATTTTACGAGAAAAAATGGTATGAGAATAATATAATTTTAAAAAGAAAAGTATGAAGTAAGTGAAAAAATGATCTTTTTCTCAAAGTTTTATATTTTAATTCTTATTGTAATAAACTTATTATTAATAAATTAACATTAACATTGTACAATGTTCAGTTTAGAGCTCTTGGCCAGGGTCCCCAGGGGGTCTATAAACGACCCTGGACCTGACTCTGTTAATGTAGCAAATAAAGCCAAAGGCCACACACAGGAGGACCAGGACCACCACAGAAGCGCCTGCTGCGACTTCGCAGCTCGTCCATCCCGTCGCTGTGAGCTAAAGAGGGAGAGGACAAGAAGGAAAATAGAGGCATTCAGGGTTTCATTCAGACTCTAACAACTGTCACACTCTGTGGTGTGGATCTGATCCGGACTTACCTCGTTCACAGTCAGTCTCGTAGCTGCAGGAGTCCCCCTCTCTTTCTGTCCACCAACCTGGACATAGCAGCGGTAATCACCTCCATCCTCCGACCGAACCTGCCGGACAATCACCGAGAAGTCTCCACGTTCCAGGGCTTTAGCCAGTAGAGACACTCTCCCCTCAAACCCGGCTTCAGGTTTGATTTCACCGGAGGGGAAATTAGTCCCAAACACACGTTTCCCGTCTTTCTCCCACCACGCACTCTCCACCTTTTTATTTGTTTTTGTGAGGTAGTGACACTGCAGCATGACCGTTTGTCCCTCAGCAGCCTGCACTACATGGAAAGGTACAACATGTAATTCGGTCGGTGTCTCATCGCACTCACTGCCGGGTAGCTCATACAGCCCGCTGTCCATGATGTTCGTGTTCATCAAGGTGACCGTGTCGCCCTCATCCACCCTGTCTTCGTAGCCCGGCCCCGGGCTCCACGCGCCGTCCTGATAACGTGCCACCGTCCGATTGCTGTTATCGCAGCTCCGGTGAATCAGTTCAGCGTTTTCTTTGCTGCAGTTTCTAGTTGCTGGAAACGTAACGCTGTCTCCCAGAAGAACCTCGATAAGATCTGCAGACACAGCGGAGAGGAGGAGGGAGAACACAAGCCACAGGCAAAGCCTCGCTGTCTTCCTCAGTAGAAAGTCCATCGTGTGTGAAGCGCTTCAACAAACTCAGACGGTCGGAGTGGTTGGGCGTCTGCTCTCTCTCTCCCTCCCTTTCTCTCTCTCTCCCTTTCTCTCTCTCTCCCTTTCTCTCTCTCTTCCCTCCCTCTCTGCTTTTCTTTTATGACGGTGAACAGAGTAAAGACAGGCGTGCCCGTGTTTCTGCCGAGTTCCCCTTGTGTTTGGTCGTCTATGAAAATGAAGCTGGAGAATGAGTAAAATAAACAACGCCAAGAGAGAATGAGTGTGTGACAAAGTAAAAAATACTGTGTAAAACAGATTAAAATCATCTCAAACTTCAGGCACCCTCTAAAAACAATAGGCCTATTTAATGATTCAGACTCAGATCAATTTTCTTCAATTTCTCATAAAATATAATATATTTTATTTCTGTTAATTCCCCTCTAAAACACGGAACCCAAAATTACCACTTTATTTAGAATTACGACTTTTTTCTTTAAATATTATGATGATCATGATATAATTCTCAAGATTACAACTTTATTCCCGTAATTTCATTCTTTTTAACCCTCAAAGTTTCCTAATACTCCGTCATACAATAACAAGTAAAAGGCCAATAAGAACTTTATCAAACCACGTTCAACAAGCAACAAACAGGAAAGAGAGAAACTGTTGTGTTTTGTCTGAAGTCTCTCTGTGTATTTTACAGGTGATTAAGCAAACAGTGAACTGTGATGAAAAACTGTGCGCGTGCGCGTGTGCTCTGAGCTCGGATGATGTTCCACTCTTCTCTCTCCTCTTTCTCCTGCTGTTCTTACTCAGTTTTTTCTGCTGTTTATTGTGAAAATGAAGATGTATATGAAACAGCAGGTGATGAAAGAGTTGTAGATTAAATTAATCTATCAAAAACAAATCGATATCAAGTTTTTCTCATAATCCTTGTGTCATAATGTTACATTTTGTGTGCAGAGGTCAGACAGTAATTTCCGCCCCTTTACTTCCTGAAAAAATCACAAACACTGAGTCACAATTGATTTTTAAGTATTTATTACTGTTGAATATTTACACACACACCGGCTCTTCGTGTTGGTTTAGGCTCCCATTCCTCTGAGGACCAAGAGGACTCTGGTTAAGAAGTCCCATCTGCAAATCTGTCGCAGGTTTTTCATCGGTAGTCTCAGATGAGGCATTTGATCTGCATGTGCTGTTCAAGCACCAACCAACCCAAATACCTAAAGGGCCCATAATCACTGACGTCACCGAGACTGTTATTAAAATAATGCTCCAAGGTACCAGTCCTTTTTCCTCAGTGCTGTTCTGTGTGGGGTACGGAGGAGGGGGGGGGGGGCGCAAAGAGGAAACAGAAATTCATTTCAAGTAAGCCACCATGGGA
Source organism: Seriola dumerili (assembly GCF_002260705.1). NCBI lineage: Eukaryota > Metazoa > Chordata > Actinopteri > Carangiformes > Carangidae > Seriola > Seriola dumerili. The sequence goes on from NW_019174648.1 coordinate 1,364,418, forward strand.
CTCTAGTTTTACACAGGGGCAGACTGGGGATGGTTGTTATATTTCTGTCTGTATCAATCTATAAATAGCAATACACCTCATATGCTACTATTTTGTAAATGTTTGTATTTATTATTTATCTTTCTAAGTATTTCTGTTTCATGTCAGTATATAGAGAACACAGGCCACACTCACAGCTGCAGATACCGACCTGCGGCTGCAGACAGTGTTTTCTCACACTGACTCTCACAACAGCAGGATTTTCCATCTCTCTGTTCCCGCTCTCATATCCTACGAAGCAGGAGTAGAGGCGTCCGTCCTCAGGGCCGGTGCGCATCACTGTCAGCGACAGGTTCCCGTGTGACCGCCACTCTGATGACAGAGACACCCGTCCCTCTGATCCAGTCCCGTATGTGGTGTATGTGGTGTTCCCGGAGGAGACGTTCATCTGTAACACCAGCTCTGCGTCTCTCTGCCACCGTATAAACTTCACTGGTTCACCATTAGTGAAGGAATGACACGGGAGAGTGACTGCTTCCCCCGCACACATAAAAACCTCGGTGACTGGAACAACCTTCACCGGCTTTGTAGTGACAACGCTGCCGCCGCACGTGAACTCATACTGGCCCATATCATTGAAGTTGACGTGTTTCAGGAGGACACCCGCCGATGAGCAGTTTTCAATCCGACCCTTGTAACTTTCCGCCGGGCGCCAGACGCCGTCAACGCGCCGTGCCACCACCACGGGTCGGTCATCTTTCAGCCGGCGATCCAGCTTCAGCTCCCCGTCTGAGCAGTTTTTATCCGGCTGTAACTCCACGGAGTTTCCCAGAGGAACGAATTCTCCAAATGTGCGCACGGCGGTGAGGAGAAGGACGAAGAAGACAGAGCACATGTGTGACTGAGCCATGCTCCGGCCAGGAAGTGCGACCAGCCGAGGCCCCGGAGGCGTTGGTCTCACACACCTCAGCTACGCCCTGATGCTGATGGCACCGCATATTTTATCAGCTGATAAACAGCGACATGTGGTGGACATGCTGCTGCAAACACATGCACTTTGCTTTTAATGATTAAGAACTTTATATAAACTTACTTCGAAATTATAACCACATTGTATGAACGTCTTTTTCTTTGTGTGTGTGTGTGTGTGTGTGTGTGTGTGTGTGTGTGTGTGTCTTTCTCCTGCTGTTCTTACTCAGTTTTATCTGCTGTTTATTGTGAAAATGAAGATGTATATGAAACAGCAGGTGATGAAAGAGTTGTAGATGAAACTACCAGACAGTAAACAGTTAGTGTTAGCATTAAAATGCTGCTGACATGTTCATCAAATACATCACATTGATCTCATCGTCCCTCTGAACTGTCCTCACTCACTGTTGGAGTCAAACTGACACATTGTGACTTCTGAAGTCAGTGAAGCTCTAAATTACATTTTTTAACAGGAAATGTCAGTAGAACAAAATTCATAAACATCATTGATGGAGAAACAAGGTGAGATTATCTCATGTTTAAACAACAGTTCACCTCAAAAACCTCCAAGGTTTGTTAGTTTCACCTGTGAGAGCCTGGACAAGTTTAATTTCAGGCAAAGAAATAGAAAAGAAGGAAGTGAATGAAAGAATATCACGTGGGGAGAGACTCTTCCCCTGAGTGAGACCTCTCCTCCCTGAACAGCAAAGATTCAGATGATTCAGTTACAGTCGTGCTGCCTTCACGGTCCTCCCTGAGCCGTGCTGCCTTCACGGTCCTCCCTGAGCTGAGGCAGAGCTTCTCTTTCTATATCACACATTTACAGGTGAAACACACACACAACCAGGTTTCTCTCTCTCTCTCTC
>NW_019174648.1:1366484-1372276 GCF_002260705.1 Seriola dumerili
CTCTCTCTCTCTCTCTCTCTCTCTCTCTCTCTCATTGTGGAAGTTTGACTGTTTGACTTTGTGTTGTTTGGAGCGCGAGTCTGAAAAAAGTGGAGCGACTTTTTGACGTTCTATATTTTGAAGACTTTTTTAAACTTTAAAAACGTGTTGGACACTTTTCGTTCTCACCAAAACAACATGGAGGAATAAATGGAGCTTTTGGACAGAACTCAGCTGTTTCTATAAGAAAGTCTGTCCTCAGAGAAGGACGACTCAGACTTCATGTGTCCAGACTGAGGACTGAGGACTCAGGACTGTACAGGTGTCAGGTCCTCACCTCTGATGGGAGGAGCTCTGGTAAATGTCGACTCAGCGTCTCTGGTGAGTTGATCCAGAAGTTTCTTCACAGATTCATTTAAACTGCTTCCAGTGAAATCTGGGAAATATTTTACACTTTATTCTGTTGCTGTTGTTCTGTTTTGTTTATTAGTGAAATGTTTTTTCTTGACATGAACAACACAGATTTGTTTGGTCTCTTTGCAGCAGCGAGGGATCGATCTGAACCTGAGACTGAACCTGAGACAGAACCTGAAGAACCATACACAGCAAATCAGGGAAGGATCGGCCTCTACTGTGGACTGGGACTGACAGCAGCTGTTGTTCTGACTCTTTTTATTCATTCGTCCTGAGGAAAGTTTCAGCTCAGCAGAAACAGTTTGATCCACAAAGTAAGTGAAAGTGTCAGAATTCAACTTTGTACCACAGACACTGAAAACACTGTTTTCCCCTTTCGTTTCTTCAGTAAGTGACTATAAGAGCCACAGGACACTGTCATCCCTAAAGTGGTCGGTAACTGTGACACTGACTGACTGACTGACTGACTGACATCATAGTAGCCCACTTCACTTGAGCCCTCAGTGTAATACCGTGAACTAGAGTTACCGCCTGGCAGTTGTATGCCTCCGCCACTCAGACTCCTTTCAGGTCACATGGCTGTTTATCCGGTCAGATAAAATATTAACCATTTGTGTGAAATTTTGTCAGAATTGCTGCGTGTTTTGTGAGGTCACCGTGACTTTGTCCTTGAGTCCAGGTGGACATTTGTGCCAAATTTGAAGACGTTCCTTCAAGGTGTTACTGAGATCTCTCACAAGGCCAAAGCTGTGTTTCGTCAGGTCACCACGCCCTTGATCTTTGACCTTCAACCCCCAAAATCTAATCAGTTCACCGTTTAGTTCTAGTGAATGTTTGTGGCAAATTTGAAGAAGTTCCGTCTTGACAGTGCTGGAGGTCCCCTGTCAGAAGTCTATGAAAGGCCGCAAAGGGCCTCAGTGTTCCCTTCCAGTTTCTCGGTGCGTCGGCGTGGGTTTACTCCGGGTGCTCAGGTTTCCTCCCACACTTTTCAATTTGTAACAATCGCACACCAACGGAAAATGTTATTCTTAATATGTCCAAACCTAAGTACAATTTTCAAAATATTGAGAAATATTGTGTTTGCCCAGCTCCCCTTTATTTGATTGCCTATGAAACTGTGTGTGCTCTGAGCTCGGATGATGTTCCACTCCTCTCCTCTTTCTCCTGCTGTTCTTACTCAGTTTTATCTGCTGTTTATTGTGAAAATGAAGATGTATATGAAACAGCAGGTGATGAAAGAGTTGTAGATTAAATTAACAGGAAACAGTTAGTGTCACCTTCAATCCTCCAGGCTACAATTACAGACTAATAATATGTAGAAACATAGAAAGGCCAACAAAAGGTTCTAGTACTCTAAGAATCACACACGCTGAGTCAGAGCTGAGTTTCAGTATTTATGACATAAAATATTCCTACATATTTACACACAGTCTGTAAAAGCCTAAGAGAAAACCAGTTATGCCACCAAGACAGGGTTGTGTGTGTGTGTGTGTGTGTGGGGAGGCTCAGGCGTGTCAGCTCACACACCCTAAATGCCGGATCACTTCGGCAACATCATACCACCCTTAAGGTTATTATCGGGCATTCTGTGCGGCTTGTTAATGCAATGACAATAAAGTATCTATCTATCTATCTATCTATCTATCTATCTATCTATCTATCTATCTATCTATCTATCTATCTATCTATCTATCTATCTATCTATCTATCTAAACATTTCGATATCAAGTTTTTCTCATAATCCTTGTGTCATAATGTTACATTTTGTGTGCAGAGGTCAGACAGAAATGTCCGCCCCTTTACTTACTGTAAAAATCACAAACACTGAGTCACAATTGATTTTTAAGTATTTATTACTGTTGAATATTTACACACACACTGACTCTTCGTGTTGGTTTAGGCTCCCTTCATTCATCTTGACGATTGTCTCGTAGAAGTCTCATCTGCACATCTGTCGCAGGGTTTTCACCGGTAGCTCCAGATGAGGCATTTGATCTGCAGGAGGAGGGGGGAAGAGGAAACAGAAATTCAGTTCAAGTAAGACACCGTGAGACACTGTAGTTTTACACAGGGGCAGACTAGGGATGGTTGTTACATTTCTGTCTGTATCTTGTGTGTGTGTGTGTGCGTGTGCGTGTGCGTGTGTGTGTGTGTGTGAGGTCGGATGAAGTTTCACTGTCTCTCCCCGACACATTGTGACTTCTGAAGTCAGTGAAGCTCTAAATTACATTTTTTAACAGGAAATGTCAGTAGAACAAAATTCATAAACATCATTGATGCAGAAACCAGATGAGATTATCTCATGTTTAAACAAATATTCATCTCAAAAACTTCCAAGGTTTGTTAGTTTCACCTGTGAGAGCCTGGGTCTCCGTCTTTAGAGGCTGAAGTCTTGGCAGTCGGATCTTTCTTCTCTTTGCAACATGTAGGATTCAAGTGTTTCCTGTACGATTCCAAAAGAAAAGTCCAGTTAAAAAAATCCATTTGATTTTGGAACCAATAGGCTGCTTTAATGTGATTTTTAAAAACAATGAGCGCATCCAATTGGCTTGAAGTCATCTCTGTTTTTTACTCTTTAACAATTTTGCAAGAAAGTCATTATATGAGAATAAAGTTCTAATTTTACGAGAACAAATTGTATGAGAATAATGTCATAATTTTAAAAAGAAAAGTGTGAAGTGAAAAAGTGATCTTTTTCTCTCAAAGCTTTACATTTTTAATTCTCACTTGAACATTGTTTATTATAATAATTATAATAATATAATTAAACAATGTTCAGGTGAGAATTAATAACTTGAACTGCTACTGCGATTGAGTTTACTTGACTGCAAAATAAAGCCAAGGGCCACACACAGTAGGACCGCCAAAACGCCTGTTAGGACTTTGTAGCCCGTACATCCCGTCGCTGAGAGCTAGAGAGGGAGAGAGGGAGAGGACAAGAAGGAAAATAGAGGCATTCAGGGTTTCATTCAGACTCAGTGAGACACTAACAACTGTCACACTCTGTGGTGTGGATCTGATCCGGACTTACCTCGTTCACAGTCAGTCTCGTAGCTGCAGGAGTCCCCCTCTCTTTCTGTCCACCAACCTGGACATAGCAGCGGTAATCACCTCCATCCTCCGACCGAACCCGCTGGACGATCACCGAGAAGTCTCCACGTTCCAGGGCTTTATCTGGTAGAGACACTCTCCCCTTAAACCCGGCCTCAGGTTTGATTTCACCGGGGGGGAAATTAGTCCCAAACACACGTTTCCCGTCTTTCTCCCACCACGCCCTCTCCACCTTTTTATTTGTTGTGAGGTAGTGACACTGCAGCATGACCGTTTGTCCCTCAGCAGCCTGCACTACAGGGAAAGGTACAACAAACAGCTGGGTCCTCGGTTTCTCATCGCGCTCACTGCAGTTTAGCTCATACAGCCCGCTGTCCATGATGTTCGTGTTCCTCAAGGTGACCGTGTGGTTATTATTCACCCTGTTTTCGTAATCCGGTCCCGGCCTCCACGCGCCGTCCAGATAACGTGCCACCGGCCGATCATCCCTGGTCTGGTGAATCAGTGTAGCGTTTTCTCTGCTGCAGTTTGTAGTTGCCGGAAACGTAACACTGTCTCCCAGAAGAGCGTCGATACGATCTGCAGACACAGCGGAGAGGAGGAGGGAGAACACAAGCCACAGGCAAAGCCTCGCTGTCTTCCTCAGTAGAAAGTCCATCGTGTGTGAAGCGCTTCATCAAACTGACAGAGGTCTGAGTCTCCTTCCTCTATATGTGTGTGGGGGTCTGCTCTCCCCTCCCCTCTCCCCTCGGCTCTTTGTGCAGAATGGAGGTTGTTGCAGTGAAGCTCAGACAAACCGTCCATGAGAAAGTTTCTACGAAACCGGTCCGTGGTGATTAAAGGTGGTAAGTGCAGACCGCTACAGACAATCAGACGATGTGGCCTCTTGCGCCAAGTAAGCGTATATGTGACTGGAAGAAGCGTAGCCTCGACCACACAGCAGTTTCATGCATGTTTCTTTTAACTCATTTGAGAATTTAATGCATATATATGTATCAATACATATATTGATACATATATTTATATTTATATGTATTTATTTATTTGTTGAACGTTGTTTGATGAAGTTCTTATTGGCCTTTTACTTTTTATTGTAGGACGGAGTATTAGGAGGCACTTTGAGGAGAAAAAAAATCTGAAAATTCGAGAATAACGTCTTAATTTAACGAGAATTAAAAATGAAAAATTTCAAGAGATTAAACATAATTTTTAGGAATATTAAAAGCTAGCAATAATTATTGTGAAATTCTGCTGTAGCAGGTTTCACAATAATTATTGGTAGCTTGGCTACCTTGGCTCCATGTTCCTCATTAAGCGTCTGATATTTCCCCTCTTTTTCTTTTTCCTTTAAGACTATGACTTTTTTCTTTAAATATTATGATTATCATGATACAACTTTTTTCTCGTAATTTCATTTCTTTCCCCTCAAAGTGGCCAAAGAGAGATTTTGTTCTGTTTTGTCTGAAGTCTCTCGGAGTCTTTTCCGGGTGATTAAGCAAATAGCGAAGAGTGGTGAAAAACTAAAAGGAAAGCTTTCTGCCACTCCAATCATTTCAAATCCTTATTGATCCTGAGAATTTACACTGAATAAGAGTTTGATCAAATGTTTAGGATCTGGGCCAGTGTCAATAATCATGAGGGAAGTCATCGACTTATTTCGGCTCTTTGTGCAGAATGGAGGTTGTTGCAGTGAGGTGGGGAAAAAACCTCAGACTCAGAATCTCAGACAAACCGTCCGTGAGAAAGGTCTTTCTGAAATGTCCGTGCTGTGTAAAGGTGGTTGGTGCAGGCAGATACAGACACTTATGATGTGCGCTGAGAAACAAACGTGACTAATGGCGCGTCCATCAAACCCGACTTCTTCTTTCTGCTGCTGCTCCTTCGTTCAATAAGCGCCTGAACGCTGAGTTTTAATTCCGCAAAAAACCACGACCTTACAGAGGGGCTTACAGGTGTGTGTGTGTGTGTGTGTGTGTGTGTGTGTGTGTGTGTGTGTGTGTGTGTGCGCGCGCTCTGAGCTCGGCTGAGGTTCCACTCTTCTCTCTCCTCTTTCTCCTGCTGTTCTTACTCAGTTTTATCTGCTGTTTATTCTGAAAATGAATCGGGCATTCCGTGCGGCGTGTTCTATCTATCTATCTATCTATCTATCTATCTATCTATCTATCTATCTATCTATCTATCTATCTATCTATCTATCAAAAAAAATCGATATCAAGTTTTTCTCATAATCCTTATGTCATAATGTTAAATTTTGTGTGCAGTGGTCAGACAGAAATGAGGGAGCGACCCGGTTTAATACGGCAGAGGTAAAGGAAGCGTTGGTCTCACACCTCAGCTACGCCCTGGTG
>NW_019174648.1:1372301-1379640 GCF_002260705.1 Seriola dumerili
GCCCCCCCCCCCCCCCCCCTTTACTTACTGTCACAATTGATTTTTAAGTGTTTATTACTGTTACATATTTACACACACACTGACTCTTGGTGTTGGTTTAGGCTCCCTTCATTCCTCTGAGGACCAAGAGGACTCTGGGTAATAAGTGCCAGCTGCATATATCTCGCAGTAACTTCACGGAGCTTCCCAGAGGAACGAATTCTCCAGATGTGCGCACGGCGGTGAGGAGAAGGACGAAGAAGACAGAGCACATGTGTGACCGAGCCATGGTGTGTCCGGGGAGTGCGGCCAGAGAGGGAGCGACCCGGTTTAATACGGCAGAGGTAAAGGAAGCGTTGGTCTCACACCTCAGCTACGCCCTGGTGCTGATGCGTGCAGGCCGCATGTTTTATCAGCTGATAAACAGCAACATGTTGTGGACATGCTGCTGCAAACATGAACATCACTGAGCACATTATTAAAGTGCAGGTGGAGGAGTGGCTAAATAGACCTTTTACTTGCTGAGGAGTTCCAGGTTTGATCCCCAGCTGATGGAAATGTGTGCGCAGCTGCAGCGTCCCCAGTTATTTCTGAGGTATTCTAATTAAGAGGCTTTTTAAAAAATAGAAATTAAACACAAGTAGCCTGTTATTCTGTTAGATACACACCTTCATCTCAAAAAATGTCCCACAACTGTTCTTTGATAAATAAATGATACTAGAATATTATTGTCAAACAATGCATATTTTCAGGACATTACGCTTATTGAGCCAAAAAGCAAACAGTTAATTGGTGAAGTTGAATGTATTTTTAATATGCTGCGATCGTCCCTGATCCGTAAGTGACCCTAACCCTGGGGACAGTTGCATCATCTACGATTCAAATAAATATTGTGAATGATATGTCATATTTAATCATCTTTAAATGTGGGTAATTAGCAGACACATGTAAGTTTAATATATAAAAGTTTAGTTGGTCTAGTCCCAATAGTCTCTGAGTAACTGAGAGAAAGGCCCAGTCTCTGTCATACCCCCGCGGTGCCTCAGATTATAGGCCTACATGTCATTTTGATAAAGAATAAATACTTTCCCTTAAAAATGAATTAATCATGTCAATAGTGAATTTTAGAAAATGACTTTTTTTTCATATTTTGATTTAAATGTTATGTTTCATGTGCCTGCTCACTCACACAATACAGACAAAGAGCGCCCCCTTGTGTATATGTCGCCATGGATACAGTAAATTAAGCTGCGCGTGAGCTTCAACTTGAGTCCCGTTTTGGTTTTAGCCCATGTTTGTTTATATCTTGGTAAGCAGATTTTTGGAGGTTTATTTTCTAATGGTGTCTGTGTGTTCAGGTTTCACCTTTGTCAAGACGTCCTGTACGATTCTCAAAGAAAATTCCAGTTTAAAAAATCCATTTGATTTTGGAACCAATAGGTTACTTTAAGACAAAATCTTATAAGATAAAATCCTAAAATCTTATATATCATATTATTATTATTATTATATTGTATAAAGTCCCATAGCCTATATCCTACAGTAGCCTATTTTATATAACCTAGGATAAAACCCTATAGAACTGGAGTGACCTTTAAATGTTTTTGTCAGATCGGATTCGCCGCTGTTTGTACGTGTTCATTACCGTAACCATGACAACCAACCACAGGTACGCCTGCCGTCGTACGGGCAGTAGCCTGTTTCAGCAGACAGTCACGTGGGTTGTATCGGAGGGGTGGTGTTTTTGTTTTTTTGTTTTTATTACTGGAGCGCTTAAAAGCCCCGGTTATCTTGAACGCATCACATTAACACGTCATTCTCGTCATATCTCTTTGAAACCCCCACTGAGGACCGGTGGACGAGGTGTCCGGTCTGATCCAGATGTGTCTGTGCTCAGGGAGTCATGGCCGCAGTCTTCAGACTTCCAGACATGCACTTTAATCTTTTCCTCACATCGGGTTTGTCCGTTTGTTCCTCGCGCGGCGTCGTTTTCCTGGTGGCCGCTCTCCTGTCATCTTGTGCCGGTACGTATTATTTCGTTACCGTGGATTACATATATATATATAATCTCATTGTAAAGTGTTTTAAGGGCAAGTTCACTTCTACCTGTTTGTTTGGTTTGGTTAAAACCGACTCGGGCGCGTTTCCCTTTTTAATTCGATTTTATTTCCGCCGGTGTGAAAACCGTAAACTGCGCCTAATTTTCAGGCGGTAGGAGATCTGTGCTTTTAGCGTGAATTGAAAGGCAAAACTACCATTAAATCGTCTTACAGTCAAGGAAGCGAGAAGCGACTACGTGTAAATGTATGCTATAAACGATGGCAAAACAAATGCAGAAGTGCATGTGTTTGTTTGTTTCTGGCTGTTTGTACGACACTGAAACTACAAGAAACTTCCTGCGCCTTTTCCCATGGATGTGGTGGTGTCTGCCATGAGTCTGCAGATGCAGGTCTACACCAATGTGTGTGGTTTCTATTAGAGGTGACGCAAGAAGATTTAAAGAGAATAAAGTGCACAGACAAATTATGAATTAAAAAAAATATATATTGTTGGCTATTTGTTTTTAAAGTATTGATGCAGTTTATTTCACCACGAGAATATATCACATTCTCATAGGAAATAAGCAACGAGATTAATCTGAAATCTGAAAACAGCAAATGCAAATTTCGTCGACTTATCTATGAGCAGTCCCTTTTCGCTCTGTAGCTGCTGGCGTGATTCACTGGATGACTATGTTGCTGTCAGGCGAGTTCTGCAGCGCTCCCTTATGAACCCGTTGTTGTTGTGACATGTAGTTCTCCTCAGAATTACGAGAAAACGATCGGAGGAATCTTGGTGTAAAAAAAAAAAAAAGCTCATCACAGTGGGAAATCCTGATCTCATGATGAGCCTCTAACTACGACATTAAGGCCTCCCCCCCCCCCCCCCCCCCTCTGTTGTACTTTACAGTGAGAATAAATGATCAGAATCAAATGAAGTCACAAACATAATTAAGAGCATATAAGTGCATTTTTAAAAGTGTGGAATCCACGATTTTGTATAAAACTATAAAAGCACAGCAGCATTGCACAGAGAGCAAATACCTATGGCATCTGGTCATCTGAATAAAGAGGGGCCACTCTACACATATTATAGGGAGCCTTATGGAGGATTACTGCAGCTAATGCACCAGTTTTAAATGTGCTATTGAAGCTTCATCAGTGTTTTTTTTTTTCTCCATACACTCTGCTCATGAACTTATCATTGGAACTTCTCATTGGAAGTTCATGAGCAGGAAGCGGTTGTGCAAGTTTACTGACTGTCTTAGTAACAGTAGCTATTAATAGCACATGCTTACAAGTGCTACTACTGATTTTCTGAATGCTACAGTAACAATCTGACTCTTACCATTCGCACTACTACTACTACTACTACTACTACTACTTCTACTATTACTAATATTGTTCTTTTGTCAGTAACAACAGTGTTTGGGTTGCCAGGTTGTAGAAAAATTCCTTGAGTTGATGTTTAACTTTAATATTATAAATGTTGGTGCAGTCCATTAATAAAATCTTAATGGTTTCAGTTAAACTGTAAAATGTAAAAATGCTGCATAAATCAAAGTCCTGCCTTCAAAATCTTGATGTAATCTGATTCACATTAAGTCATTTGTCAAGCAAAAATACCAAATATTCTCTGGCTGCAGTGACAATTAGCTATTTATCTGAATATCTTTGTTTCAGTTGATTAGTCAGAGACATTACTGTGACCTCTGAGTAACTCAGTGCCATTTTCTCCCTGAACTAAATGATTAATTGACAAAACAATGGGCAGATTTATTGATAATGTTAATAGCAGCCTTACAGAATCAAAAATTAAAACTCATTATGCAGAAATGTGTGAGTGTTATGTGTCACTAGCTTATTATTGCTGACAAATGAATGTGTAAAGCAGCTTTGGAATGGATGAGGTGAAGCTAATTTTAACAGCTCCTTTTGTTTTATTTATGACAATGGATTGGATTTTTTGCATGTAAACTATTAACTAGAAATGATATCTGTTAATGTAAATGTAAATGTGTAAATAGTGCAACATTTCCCTGCATGACTGAGAATCTTCACAAACTTATTCAACTGTGATTCTAGTTTTTATTAAGAGGATATAAAAGATGACAAATACACATACTGTATGTATTAAGTGCATCTTCTCAAGCCATTGTCGAACAGCTGATGCAACATCAACGAAATCATTGCACAAAACTGGGATTTCACAATTACTGCATACTTGGCTTTTACAGAACGAGGACCTGCTGTCAGCTGATCAGCGGTGCACAGCTTCACATGCTGGAAATGACATTTTTAAGACTATCATTGCATGTATTTGGGAGTTCCCGGGTTCCCGAGCCAAAAGAAATGCCTGAGTCACTGCACAAACACCCTGTGGTACTGTCTAGCTCATGTGCTGAGGGGCTGTGGTACTGTCTAGCTCATGTGGGGAGTTATTTGGATTTGGATAAGAGAAGGGAAACTATTTCTTCTTTTTTCTTTTGTGTGTTTGTGTTGGTGGAGATTGCACTGCAGTTTTCTCTTTGCTGTTACAAATTAGTAATGATAGTTGAAAACAAGTTATAAAGTACTTTGACACGAGATTGATGATAAGATGTGTGTGTGCCAAAGTCAAAAGTAGATAAATAAATTAACATTTAAATGGGGAAATAAATAATTAGGGGAATTAATACAAAGGTAAATTAATACAGATGCAAATTAAAACAGAAATGTCAGGTTATGTCACATTTTATTACTTAACGCCTGTTTTTGGTGCTTTTAACAGCATATTAATTTCTTTATTGATTTATTTTTGATTTTGGCAGTTTCAGTCCTCCATACATGTGTTGCTTAATGTTTTAAATTACAGTACCAGTCAAACGTTTCCAGCTGTCTGAAGCTGTGCTCTGTTGTTGTGCATGTTAGCACGCTGGTGCACCACTTAGCTCAAAGTTGCCTTGTGTTAAAATGCTTCTATAATGTTTACAGTGGTTCACACAGTGGGGTTTTAGCATGCTAATATTAGCACTAAACCCAAAAGACAGCTGAGGCGGATGGGAATGCCAATAGTTTTGCAGGTCTTAAACCAAAGCATTGGTTGAATTAATAATTGTGACTTGATGGTGTCATTAGGTTTCATCCTGTGGGGATCATGAATGTCTGTAATGAAAACAAACAAAAAAAAGTCATGGCAGTCCTTTCAATAGTTATTGAACTACTTCAGTCTTCCCTAGTCCTGCTGCTAGTGCAACTCAAATAGTTTCATAACTGTAACTGGTTCATCCAACTTCTGCAACAGCCAGACACTCATGAGCTGCAAACCTTATATGGCCACAGTGTAGACGTCAATGGGATGTTGGCTCTGTTTTGACTGTCAATGTTAAACCTGTCTTAACTAATTAGATTTTGGCCACTAGGGGGCAGAGCAAACAAGCTGTAAACACAACACCAGGCTTCTCAGCTTCTCTGATTGTTCTGTTACTGGGCAGTTTGCATACAGTGGGATCTTAGAGCAGTGAGGCTGGACCATTAAAGCTGAAGGCCTTCATTCACAAAACATTGAGCTGACAGACACTGAAAAGCTAGTGGGGTGAAGTCTACCTGGGTTACACATTCATGTTACAATTTGTTCCATTATTAATTAAAGAAAAATTGAATATGGATTAGCTTTGAAGCCTTTGAAATACAGCTGTTTGGTTCGTGGCTCGTTATTGGCTTCGTTATTGTTAAAAAAATTCCATGAAGACACCCAATTCAACAACTTGTCATGTCTGTCTCTCAATACTTTCTGACTTCCCTATCCTGTCTGTCTCTCTGCCCCAAGCCACTGGTTCCTACTGAAGACTTTGACCTTTAAGACAGCTAAAAAAAAAAGAGAAAACGGCAGCTGGGTGCTGTAGTTTTCAGCAAATGTTGCTCAAACAGGAGGAAATGGTGCATTTGTTCACGACTATTTTCACAATAAATAGGGATTAATACGCAGTTGGTACTATAGTTACTATTAACAGCAGTGTGTGAGTGGGATTAAGTCAAAGTAAACCACAACATGCAATGCAGAACAGAAGAATAAGAAAGCAAGGCTACACAAGTTATACTTGTTAGTAGGAGATAATTCATCAATGGTTTCATCTTTTCATGGGATTTGACAATAAGAAAAGTTTAAATTTTCTACCAGTACCACCATGTTTTGTTTTCCTTAGGAGAAACCTCAGACAATGTGCCCGTCAGGATCCGGGCCTACGCTGGCGACACTGTCATCCTGCCCTGCCACATCCCTGTCCGCGGTGACATCCCAACAGTGGAGTGGACCAAGGAAGGTCCTACTCTGGACATCGCCTTCCTGTACCGCCAAGGCTGTGAGACGTTCGAGATGAAGAATCCCGTCTTCCAGTACAGGACAAACCTCTTCATGAACGAAGTGAAGAACGGAAACATCTCCCTGAGGATTTCCGACTTGCAGCTCTCCGATACAGGAACGTACAAATGCAAGACTCTCCAGGGGAAGAACCAGAAGGTCGTCACAACAGTGGAGCTCCTTGTGGGTACGTCGGACATTGAAGTATTGTCAACATTGATAATATGATTTAATATGGTTTAAAAGAACGGATTTGTTTAGATTTCAACAGAAAAGCTGGATGGAAAGTTCAAAAGGTCTTACCTTGTGTAATCCTTGTTTTTATAGGTGCCGCTTCTGAGGGACCCTCGGTGGTTGAAGGTGTAGGTGATGGAGTGACTCTGCAGTGTGAGTCGAGCTGCTGGTCGCCGGATCCCGAGATTACGTTTCTTGATAATAAGGGAAACTACATCGATGCCGAAAACCAAAAGAGAGACCAAGATTCCGGGAGATGTTTCCAGATACGAAAAGTGACTCTGCCGATCGATACCAAGAGGTTTGATTTTACCTACGACTTTTCTTTTTTCATTTACCTGAGACAAGGAGGTTATGTTTTCAGGTGGTGGTATGAGAAACAAAAAAAAACAAAAACATTTTATTAAAGATCATTTCATTTGAAAATATTCAAAAAGCATTATTTATATTTTTCTTTTTATAATTACATTTTGTATTTTACCAAAATTGTACTGTTTTGTAAATGATTTGTCGGCCCACTCGCAACACCTTCACGTCCACTGACCTAAACTAAACTAAACTACGACTCTGTGTTTGTCACAGGGTCACCTGCAGAGTTCACCAGCCTCAGACCGACCAGAGCAGAGACACAGGGAGTCACATACCAGGTACACTGGAGCTTTAACAATTCACTACATCCTAGAGTCACATTCATGCTTTAACCCTCTCTGAGATTATTCTGGGCAAAATGAAATGAAGTTTTGTGTTT
>NW_019174648.1:1379665-1386155 GCF_002260705.1 Seriola dumerili
CCCACTTGCAACACCTTCACGACCACTGACCTAAACTAAACTAAACTAAACTAAACTAAACTAAACTACGACTCTATGTGTTTGTCACAGTGTCACCTGCAGAGTTCACCAGCCTCAGACCGACCAGACCAGAGAGACAAGGATTCCCATACCAGGTACACTGGAGCTTTAACAATCCACCTGCATCAACTGGGTTCACTTGATCCTAAAGTCACATTCATGCTTTAACCCTCTCTGAGATTATTCTGGGTGAAATGAAATTAAGTTTTGTGTTTGATTTCTGAAATCACATATAATGTTCTTATGTAATCATGTGTTATCATTTCAGCGACGAGTTCCTGTTCTATGGCCTGGGCCGCTGTTGTAGTGGCTGTAATTTTATCTGTATTGATCTCGTGTGTGTCAGCGCCACATTTACGCAAAAAGTGTGGCAGCTGTGGTAAGTCAGACACACTTTTACCTGTGCAGCAGATGGAAACTTGGTTTTTGTCTGCTGTCACTAAATCCCAAAAATCAATACCAACATTTTTAGCCAAATACTTTAATGTGAACTAGAAACAGGAAGTATCAAGTTTAACAGCAGACAGCAGGAACAGTAAACAAAGACAACATATTATGACATATTCTTAAATTTATTCTGTTGCAGAATTTATAGTAAGAACTATAGAACTGATATTATTTTTCTGTTCAGGCAGGAAAGGAACAGGCAGGAATGCAGGAGTTAACGATCCGGGAAACCAGGCTGACAGCACTGAAAATGCCATCGCTGAACACCTCAGAAAAATTGAGGAGCTGGAGTCAAACCTTCGTGACAAAGAGGAGTACATTAAACAGCTAACTGCAGAACGGAATGACCTGAGATCAAAGCTTATGATTGACAATGGTCCTTCCGAATCCTCACCAGACATCTCAAATCCCTCTGACCTACATCCACACCAGTTTCCTCACGGCAACAGTTCAAATCCGGCGGCCTCATCCAATAACAACCATCCAAGATCTGACAACTCAACCCAGAAGAAAGATTCAAAACCCGCCGTCTCCAGACAAAGTCCACCATTTTACCCCCCAGTCAACAGACTGGGCAGTAATAACAACAGCAATCCTGCTCTTCCAGAAAGTAATGGCGCTACGTCCAGTGTTTATTCAGCTTCCACTTCAGAAGATCAGTCTCTTGCCCGTTCGAAGAGCTTGTCTGAGTCTCGGCCTCATCCAAAGGGCGGCAAGCTCCAACGTAGATACACCATCTCACCATCTTACCACAACCGTTTCCTGTCAGATTTACCTGAAGACTCGCTGCCATTGGTAAACATAGACAACAGTAACTAAAATCAGGGTCAGGGCTTTGGGTTTTAGGTTTCGGAAAAGATCGTGATTTGGGTTAAAGTGAGTACTTTGCCAACGTTAGGCAATCTTTGTTGTCATGGTTACAGTACTAACAATTTGGTTAACTTTGTCGAACGATCATGGATAATAGACACGGGAATCAAACACCGCTCTCCTGTGTCATATTCCAGCGTTTTGCTGAGCCATCCATCCACACCTCCCAACGTGGACTTTGTTGCTCTTTTAAACTATGTCACTGCACTATTCCCTTTACTCCTGTTATAATCACTACGGCCACTAGATGTCGCCTAACAACAAAACGTTTCTCTGTGTACTGAACTGTTTATTTCTGCACATTTGAAAAATGCAACACATCCTGTGAAATACCGGTGTAGAAATTTAAAAGCTTCTTTACACTCTGCAAACTTGAAAATTATTTTTTTTGCTGTACCTTTTATACAGATTAATTTACATGAAAGAAACATTGCATTGCGATATAAATGATTGCAGTGCATAACCTTTATTGTAAAAAGATGGTACACATTTTAGACGGTCAGTACTTATGGTAGAGAGGTACATTTTATTCTTTTAAGTCGCCTTCCAGTTTCTATGAAATATTTACACGCTATGCTTTATAAAAATGTGCATTAAGTGTTTCATATTATGCTAAAATGTCTGTGTCTCAAACTTTTGTACTTTTTTTACTGATGTAAGCACTTTGTGATTTTGTATCTGTGAAATGTGCTATACAAGTAAACTTTACTTACTATAAATTGAATTATTTCCTTTTTCACCACATTATAAACTTTTGTCATCATATAGTATCAGTCTTTAGTTAGCATTTATGTGAAATGTGCTACACAAATAGTTATCTTTAAAAAAAAAATATATATATATATACTATATATATTTAAAGTCTTAGCACCAGACGACAATTACAAAAATATTCAAAACATATGTCAAACACAATTATCTGAAAATATTTACATACACAGGTTTAAAGGAGCTAGTCCAACGTTAGCATTAACAACTGTTGAGTCTCACTAAGAGCTTCAGGCATCGTGGTGTTTATAATACAAGAGGTTATAGTCGTCTTCCGAGCAGCGATACGTCTTCAGAGCAGACAGTGACTCGGTATCAGAAAGTGAGCTACCTGGTTAGTGTGTTAACTTCAGTAGAAGAAAAGATGTGATAGAGACTAGAGTTAACATTGGTGTTTCTTTCCGCCTCTGGAGACAGCTGTTGGTGAGTAAAGGATTGTAGTTTGATGTTGAACTTGCATTGTTTCTTCTAGACTGGTAAGTAAACAGCTGTTAATGCTAGCATTAGCTATGTAGCAATAGCAAAACTTAAAACCTTTATTGAAACATAAATGTAATCAATTTTATAAAAGAGGCACATTGTAAAACCGTTGAGTGTTATAACTCGTGTTTCAAGAACAGTACCTGATCATTCATGTTTTACAGCTTCTTTCAAGTATTGTTCATTATTATCATTATTCAGGTCTCTTCATTTCCATAGAATTCTCTGATCTTCTCCTGTTACCTGAACAACAAAACAAGTCATTTGTCAGTTTCTGCCAAAACAATTCATGTGAGGGATTTCTGTTGCTTCACCGCTGTAGGTAACGGGGATCAATAATATTTAAGTGAAGTGGAAGGACTGATATCTGCTTTCCAGTGTTGAGCTATGACATAAAGTAAACCTGTGTATACACATTATTTCTTTAGGACTGTTTCATCCCGTCGAAAACCTGAGGGATGCAGCTGGGTGCTGCTCTTTAATGGAGGTGGGGCGGTTAACCAGATGTACATTTACCGAACTAGCTACTTGGTCCTGATCCTTAAAGTCTCCTCTCTTGAACAACGTACATTATTTTTTATTATCACTTAGGTCTGCAATCACTTTCTTTAATAATCAGTAGATTGTTCATTGTATAAAATGGCAGAAAATAGTGAGAACAGCCATTTGAAGCACAAGTTAACAACTAATTTCTTGGGTTTTTTTGGGAAGGCTGTCAAAAATAGAAAAGTTTATCATGGGAAAAATTAAGGAAAATAGCAAATATTGAGAGGCTGAATTTCTGTGACAAATAATTTCTGCTCTATAGGGTACTGGTTGGTTTCAATATTCAAGGGGAAATAATCAAACTGCCATGTACAGTGTGGGGTGAACAAATCTCCCACAAGAGGAAAGACGTCAAGGATGAGGAACAAGATGGTTTGGCCAATGTAAGTCTCGTTAACTTCCTTTAACTCGTCAACTAAACCACCCGGGATTTAGAAGCAGAAATAAATAAGAATACATCCAATCACTGAGTTTATTATTTCGGTTGCTTGCACACGGATGACAGGCTGAAGCTAGATTGCACTTTATAGAACTATAATATCTCTATTTACGGAGATGTGGAATGGATTTTAAAACTGTAGTGTAAAGAAAATTTATGACCATAAAAACAACTTGTAAATGTAAATTTACAATGAGGAAAAACAGGAAGCTTACATTTATGAATTCCATATAATCACCATGATCATGATGAGAGAGACCATGCCAATGCCAGTGCCAATGCCAAGACCTGAACGAATGTAGAAAGAAGTCAAGGTTTGTGCTGTACTGTGGACCTCCAAAATAAAATCAATCATCCATTACCTTATGCAACAACAAATGTTTTCATATTTTCCTTATGCATCCTGTATTTGTAATATATAGCTAAGGTAGTTTTTTTAAAGGGGAGAAAAATATTTCCACACTGAAATCTGTATCTATAGCAGGCGCTGTTGGAAAAATGAAAGAGGTGATTAATTACCCCAAAAAAACATGGAATCAGTTCTGACGAAGGGGAGTGAACTGAACTGATGATTAGTACAATACAAAAAGACTCAAGGTGTTTACTTACTGGAAGAAACTGTCTTGTTTGGCATTTTGTCCTCTGCTGAAAAATAAAAAAGACCAAAAATGGGGAACATTTTATAAACCACATTCTGATCTGTTTCGATTTAAAAAAACAGAACAGCTGCACTTACCTACGATAAGCTCAGTGTTAACTTTCATGACCTTGCCGCTCTGTTCGGGAACGCTGCACGTGTAGTTGCCTGCATCTGTTTTTTTCAGTGGGAAGATTCTCAGTGAAAGGTTTCCTTTGCTCATTTCATCTTCATCGACATACGTCCTGTTTTTGAAGTCCGCGTGCTGATGATCGGGATCGTGCCCGTTGTGTCGGTAAACGTACACGAATTTTGAACCGAATTTCCAATCCACTGTTCGACGTGTCACATTAAAGGGGGGCTCCACGTAGCACGGCAGGATCACGTCGTGTCCAACTGTTCCTCTGATTGGCTGATGTGAGCTCCGTATTGTAAAGTTTTCTAGGGGGAAAACAGACTTTTCATGAAGTGACCGTAAATATAATAAAAGTAAGCAAATAAAAGTAAATATTTTTTGGCAGATGCTATTTGCACCCCAGGTGTGTCCCCGGCCAACAATGCTACTTACACCTGGCACATGGCCTGTGTGGGTATTTACTACGGTGGCCCTAAGAGCTCAATACATGCAAATAGAGAAAACACACAAATAACATTCAGAAAATAAATAGATAAATAATTAATCAATTTGACAACACACGTGCTGCAAATACTCACAACACAACGGCATCTAACTGCATGTGTTGAGCTCTCAGGGCCACCGTAATTAATACCCGGGAGTGTACTGTATAATTTAGTAGGAAATGTCCTCATAGTGTAGGTGAATATAATATCACGTGTAGTGTCAGTGAACGCATCCCCAGGCCTGACTCCTCCCCTGAAAGGTTATATAACGCACCTGTTCACCCTTTCTGCTTCCGGTCCTGTTGCTGTCATGGCGGGTGATGTTTGATGATACTGGTACGTACTTAAAACCATCATTTCCATTTCCATGCATGAGTCAGCCTTTTAGACTTGCCTCCATTTTAGCTCTGATCTCACCCTGTCACCATGTTCATGCGACTATAACCTGTTCACCTTCACCTCAGTTTAAAGCTTCTGATATTTTCCCTCTAAAACGACATGTAACCTAAAATTACCACTTCAATCTCGTAACATTGTGAGTTTTATTTTTTTCGTGAAATATGATTTTATTCTTATAATTAATTTCTTTTTTCCCCTCATGGTGCTTCTGTGTCCAGCCGCGATAATCAGATACACAGAAAGCTTTCGTTTCAGCTTCTCATAAAGACTCCGAGAGACTTCAGACAAAATAGAGCAAAATCTCTCTTTTCTGTTTGGTTTTTGTTGAACGTGTTTTGATGAAGTTCTTATTGGCCTTTTACTTTTTATTGTAGGACGGAGTATTAGGGGCCACTTTGAGGAGAAAAAAAATCTTAACTTTCGAGAATAACGTCTTAATTTAATGAGAATTAAAAATGTAAAATTTCAAGAGATTAAACATAATTTTTAGGAATATTACAAGCTACCAATAATTATTGTGAAACCTACTGAAGCAGGATTTCACAGGCTCCACGTTCCTCATTTTAAAGCGTCTGATAATTCCCCTCTAAAACATGTAACCTTACCACTTTATTCTCATAATATTATGACCCTTTTCTTGTAAAACTATGACATTTTTTCTTTAAATATTATGATTATCATGATACAACTGTTTTCTCGTAATTTCATTTGTTTCCCCTCAAAGTGGCCAAAGAGAGATTTTGTTCTGTTTTGTCTGAAGTCTCTCGGCGATTCAGCAAATAGCGAAGAGTGGTGAAAAACTAATAAGAAAGCTTTCTGCCAGTCCAATCATTTCAAATAGTTTTTGAATTAATTAAAAAAAATTATGATTTAAAAAAAAAAATTTTTTTGATAAAGAACCAGTAACAGTATGAGCTGGATCAATAAGGATATGGATCAGATAAAGATAAAACACTAACGATACCCATCCAAATCATTTCAGATCCCTTCAGTCTTGTTCAGTGTTATTTTGTGAATATTATTATCAGTCACAAACATGAAGGATTACCTCATTTGTCAAAGACATAAAGTTGTCTGTTGCTGCTGCTGCTGCTGCCTGAGAATTTACACTGAATAAGTGTCTGATCAAATGTTTAGGATCTGGGTCAGTGTCAATGATCATGAGGGAAGTCATCGACTTCTTTCTGCTCTTTGTGCAGAATGGAGGTTGTTGCAGTGAGGTA
>NW_019174648.1:1386180-1409364 GCF_002260705.1 Seriola dumerili
GGAAATAACCCAGACTGTCAGACAAGCCGTCCATGAGAAAGTCTTACGAAACCGGTCCGTGGTGGTAAAGGGGTTAGTGCAGACCGCTACAGACACATGATGTGGGCTATGCGCTACGTAACATACGTGACTAATGGCGCGTCCATCAAACCTGCAGCTCATTCAATAAGCGCCTCAACGCTGTGTTTTAATTCCGCAAAAAAAAAAACACCCCCTTACAGAGGGCTTCCCCACTGGGGTGAACATGGTGGAACAGACATGGTTTTTATTAAAGAATTGACTCCTGTTTTTTATAAATCACTGGATGGTTTAGGACCAAAACACACGATTTACTGCTGTGACATGAACTGTCCAGATCTCTGGGACATGGTCCAAACTAAACATGGAGAGGCAGCGTGTAGTTTTTATGCACCCCACATCTGGACAAGGAAACTCTACTCAAACTGTCTCTCTTCTCTTTGCTGCCTCTGCTAAATAATATTAAATTTGGGACAATTTATCATATCCTGCACTGAAATTTTTATTCTCCTGTTTAATCGATCTTTTTATCTTTGGTTTTATTGTACTTTTTTTTTTTTATTTTTTTTAGCTCATTTGTGTCTTTTATATATTTATATATCTTATACATGTGTCTTAAACTCTTAAAGGAATTGTCATTCCTCCTTTTGTTTTATCTTTGTCCTCACCCACATGATACCCCGATGTTTTATTTTTTTCTTTAAGTTTCTCTTTTCATTTTGTTAATTTTTAGTGTAAAGTTGCCAGCAACCCCAAAAAATACTTGACGCAAGCGCCCATAAAAATGTACAAAAGTTTAGTGGTAAGCACTCAAAATACATTATAGGACAGTTCAGGGTCTAAAAAAATCTTCTTTCACCATTTACACACACAAATACAGCAGAAAAATAAAAGAAATAAAAGTATAATAAACTCTGTTTACATGTAAAGTGATTCTATCACGACTCACTATTTTTGTGCCTGTATATTTTCAAATCACTGAAAATATTAATAATTCAGTTTTTAAATTAGCCTTACAGCACAATCCCATTGTATTGCCCAGAAAATAGACAGATCCCAGAGCTTTTAGATACCTCACAGATACTTTTCTAATCTGTTCCCTATTAACCGCTCATTCTGTTTGTTCTTCAAATCCTTTTAAAAATATACAGTAAACGTATTTTTACCTGTTAGTGCACTGTAGGATGAGGAGCAGTGTCCATACAGCCATACGCGTTGTATTCATGGTCTTCATTACAAGAGAGCGCCTGTACTTTATGTAGATGTGCACGCGCAGATGAAGAGGAAGCCGAGTTTGACCGCGCTATTTATAGATTCAAAGGACTACCTCCCTTAAACCGCCAGATGTCACTAATTTGTTCAGTAGCTCTACATGGTCTGTGGTGTGTGTGTGTGTGTGTGTGTGTGTGTGGTGTGTGTGTGTGTGTGTGTGTGTTGTGTGTGTTGTGTGTGTGTGTGTGTGTGTTGTGTGTGTGTGTGTGTGTGTGTGTGGTGTGTTGTGTGTGTGTGTGTGTGTGTGTGTGTGTGTGTGAGTGAGAGAGAGAGAGTGTGAAATCTCTGTTGTTAATGTGATATCCATTGTGGACATGTTTTTTATTTTTCTGGATTAGGACAAAGACTATTCTATTCTATTCTAATCTATATACACGTTGTGTGTTAAAGTTCTTTGCATCAAGAGCTAAAAAATGAAGAAAGAAATTCCTGTCACATGAAATCTACAACATCTTCAGGTTTATTCAAAACTAGACTTTTGTATCTTCTCTGTAGTGGAGTGTTATTTTGTGAATATTATTATCAGTCACAAACATGACGGATTACCTCATTTGTCAAAGACATAAAGTTGTCTGCTGCTGCTGCCTGAGAATTTACACTGAATAAGTGTTTGATCAAATGTTTAGGATCTGGGCCAGTGTCAATAATCATGAGGGAAGTCATCGACTTATTTCGGCTCTTTGTGTAGTTTTTATGCAGCATGGAGGTTGTTGCAGTGAGGTGGGAAATAACCCAGACTGTCAGACAAGCCGTCCATGAGAAAGTTCTTACGAAACCGGTCCGTGGTGTGTAAAGGGGGTTAGTGCAGACCGCTACAGACACATGATGTGGGCTATGCGCTACGTAACATACGTGACTAATGGCGCGTCCATCAAACCTGCAGCTCATTCAATAAGCGCATCAACGCTGTGTTTTAATTCCGCAAAAAAAAAAACACCCCCTTACAGAGGGGCTTTCCACACTGGGGTGAACATGGTGGAACAGACATGGTTTTTATTAAAGAATTGACTCCTGTTTTCTTATAAATCACTGGATGGTTTAGGACCAAAACACACGATTTACTGCTGTGACATGAACTGTCCAGATCTCTGGGACATGGTCCAAACTAAACATGGAGAGGCAGCGTGTAGTTTTTATGCACCCCACATCTGGACAAGAAAACTCTACTCAAACTGTCTCTCTTCTCTTTGCCTCTGCTCTAAATAATATTAAATTTGGGACAATTTATTCATATCCTGCACTGAAATTTTTATTCTCCTGTTTAATCGATCTTTTTATCTTTGGTTTTATTGTACTTTTTTTTTTATTTTATTTTTTAGCTCATTTGTGTCTTTTATATATTTATATATCTTATACATGTGTCTTTGGAAAACTCTTAAAGGAGTTTGTCATTCCTCCTTTTGTTTTATCTTTGTCCTCACCCACATGATACCGCGATGTTTTATTTTTTTCTTTAAGTTTCTCTTTTCATTTTGTTAATTTTTAGTGTAAAGTTGCCAGCAACCCCAAAAAATACTTGACGCAAGCGCCCATAAAAATGTACAAAAGTTTAGTGGTAAGCACTCAAAATATCATTATAGGACAGTTCAGGGTCTAAAAAAATCTTCTTTCACCATTTACACACACAAATACAGCAGAAAAATAAAAGAAATAAAAGTATAATAAACTCTGTTTACATGTAAAGTGATTCTATCACGACTCATTTTTGTGCCTGTATATTTTCAAATCACTGAAAATATTAATAATTCAGTTTTTAAAATGTAGCCTACAGCACAATGCCCATTGTATTGCCCAGGAAATAGACAGATCCCAGAGCTTTTAGATACCTCACAGATACTTTTCTAATCTGTTCCCTATTAACCGCTCATTCTGTTTGTTCTTCAAATCCTTTTAAAAATATACAGTAAACGTATTTTTACCTGTTAGTGCCACTGTAGGGATGAGGAGCAGTATCCATACAGCCATACGCGTTGTATTCATGGTCTTCATTACAGAGAGCGCCTGTACTTTATGTAGATGTGCACGCGCAGATGAAGAGGAAGCCGAGTTTGACCGCGCTATTTATAGATTCAAAGGACTACCTCCCTTAAACCGCCAGATGTCACTAATTTGTTCAGTAGCTCTACATGGTCTGTGATGTGTGTGTGTGTGTGTGTGTGTGTGTGTGTGTGTGAGTGAGAGAGAGAGAGTGTGAAATCTCTGTTGTTAATGTGATATCACTTGTGGACATGTTTTTTATTTTTCTGGATTAGGACAAAGACTATTCTATTCTATTCTAATCTATATACAGCCGTTGTGTGTTAAGGTTCTTTGCATCAAGAGGCTAAAAAATGAAGAAAGAAATTCCTGTCACATGAAATCTACAACATCTTCAGGTTTATTCAAAACTAGACTTTTGTATATTTGAATTCAAGTTGCTCTCACTTTAAATTCTTATATATTTTTTTTAACTTGTGAATTAATGTCTCTTCTCATGAGACCAACATGTTTGGATTATTTCACGGGCTGATTTAAGTATAACCTAAATATTGTAGATGTAAGACACATTGGAAAACCTTTGATTTGCAGTGCTTAAAAAGGATGTTTACTTTAATCCTGCATGTGTGTGGGGGAGAATATCTTCAGTGTGTCTGGGATCGCTCCTTTGAGTGTCCCCTGCCTTGTGGTTGGAGAACATCACAGGTTGCAGTCCACACAGCTTCTGCACTAGCTTACGAGCTTTGACACTCCCACAGTGATGAGTGAGCAGACGGGGAGGTGATGCTGCATCATTTGTTAACTTCCAAACCTCCGAGGATTACTGCAGCTTTAAACCAGATGGTTTGCTATCATTTTTTGGCGTCGTGATAAGTTGGATACATTCTGCTGCAGTTTGTGTTAATTTTGATTGGTTTGTTTCATTGTCTTTGTTCAGGCTGCTTCATTTCCTGTTCATTTGTGTATCTTGACGGTAGGTGTGAATCTGTGTGGGTGTGCAGAGACTTCACGAGCATGAGCTACATACAACTAAATGTTAGGCATCAGACTAAAAACTGTGCAGATGCTAAAAAAGTGAGTGCTCTTACATTAGCAGCAAAATCTTAGCTGTAATGAATTTCTGTGTATTTTCTTCTCTCATACCAAACTTGACAGGTTGCAGGTTTCAGCAAAACAGTCGCAGTTCCTGTTTCCTGTTTGTTTGATCACTGATGCCGCTGAATAGCTCTCGCAGTGCCTCCTACAAGCTGAAGTATGTAGAGGTCGGAAGCTGTTTAGTGAGGCTCATTCATAAAGTAGAGGATCGTCGGCAGACTGTAACACATGTCCTGTGACAAAGACTTAAATGCAATGAAATGATTTGTTACTGTAAGCCTGCAGGCGCGATTTTATAAACGTTATTTAAACCACAGAAGTGTGATGAGGTAACCTTTATAAAGTCTGCCCCGCACAGGTGATTCAGAGGAACTCAGTATATTGGTATTTAAGGAAACTCGTTTGCTAAACCCTTCCCTTGAAAGCGTAACTGACATACAGGAAGAACACATCCACTCTTTAGAAGCTCTGTCCTGACCATAGACTGTAAATAAAGACAGATGTAGCCTCCGTCCCCCATAGGTTTCTCAAGAGCGGTTTTGAAGCTCAGAGTGAGCTGCTCCACTGTCGCCATCTTGGCAGTTCCTGACTCCACTGAACTCCCGGCTAATCCAAAAATGGGCAAAGAGGAGGGGCAAGCATACGCTCTCCCACCTGTCACTCAAAGCAGCAATGCCCTCAATTATACATAACTTTAAGCCTTAATAAAATGTAAACAGGTGAGTTAAACAAACAGTTGAGTCATGAAGGAGGAAATTAACCTTAGAGACCAAAACCATTTTTTGTAGCAGGCTGTAAACATGTTTATTTCTGCTGTAAAGTCTATGGGGATTGACTCGCTGTTGGAAACAGACTCTAGTGGTCATTAGAGGAAATGCAGTTTTTGGTTCTTCAGTGTTGGCTCCATATCTCAGCCTCGGAGGTTGTCACCAGTCACCTCAGTGAAACCTGCTGCATTTAGTCAGCAGTTAGTCGTCCTCGCATGATACAGCTGATAAAATCTGCCAGCAGCAGTTGCCATGTCTGCTCTTCCTTGGCTAGAAATAAGATAATAAATAAAAACCTCAGGTGACAGAACGGGTCATGTCTCACCTCTCTACATAACTGGAAAAACTAACTGCGTGTCTGCAGGTGCTGCAGTTGTTTATGGAAAGGCTTCTTCAGTTCTGATTATAACCTCCTTAACTGCATCAAAAGAGGAAAAAAGGCAGATGTGACACTGTTTGAATACAATTAGTTTGAAGCTTATGATTATGACGCCTTATAAGTTATAGGTGTGATGTTTCAGAAATAAAATGGGCCCCACACCTCTCCCTTAGGCAGACTATATATAAAGTAGGTGTGATCTTTCTTTAAATGTAGGTAGTTTTCTATGAAGCCAGGAAGTGGGCAGTTGCTGCTGGGTGAAACTTTGAAACTAAGAGGAAGAAGACGAACTACGTTAGGACAAGGATGGAGATCACCTCACTCTGCCTCATGCTTTGTGAGCAATTTTACTTTTATTTTCTTTAAAAGATATCGCCTCCTACTCTCTATTTTCCCACTTTCTTTTACCCCTTTCCTTCTCTGAATTGTTGTTTTAACGCAGTTATGATCGAGAGAACAGGAAGAAATCATGTCACTTCTCAGATGCCTGCTTCTCATTTCACTTTCATCTGCTCAGTTTCCAACCATTGCGTTCGAACAGACTGCTGTTGTGGCTCAGAATCAGAATGATGCTGAAAACATGTCAATGTAGTTTGAAAAGGTTGAATTAAAGCCAAGTCTCTGTTATCATAAGACTTGGCTGACAGCAGAAACTCTTCCTCTATTTATTCAATTAATCAAAGTGAAGTTACTTATAAAACCTTCAGTGCCTGAATGTGACGGGAAGCTGCTCTGTATTTAGTTTAATTATCATCCTGACAGCTCCATAAAGACAATACTGTATTTTATTTATCTTATTTGTTTTTAATTGTATTGTTGTATTTATATATGTACTGTATAATCCTTAATTGATCAGAATACAACATGACGTAAACAGCTTCCTGTATCTATTAAAAAAAAACATCTTTTAAAGAGAATTTGTAAGATCTCCACTGGGATCATATGATACTGCATGTCTGACGCCACCTAGTGGACAGCCGGATTGTTTATGCATGGTGGTGCACTAAACAACAATGGTGGAAAGTTTTGAATCTACAAAGTGTTGCCATGCTTTGTCAAGTTTAAATTGTGGAAAACAAGAAGTTCTTGAGAGAGATTTTTCTGCTGCTGCCAAAGTGTCATTGAGCAAGACACTGAACCTCAAACTGCTCCGTGTGTATATTGAGGGGGTTGAAATAACTTTCTATAAAAGCCCACAGTCAAATGAATCTGTCTCAATTCATTTTTCCCCCCTCTGTGACAACAACCCCAGGTAGGCAATTGAAAATAAAAGTATTATGGAGGGGCAATTTTTTCACCCCAAAAAATAAAATCTCTTGCCTCTCTGGTTGGTGCTCATGAAAGTTTCAGTTGAAAGCATCTTTACATTCCAGTTTTTAAAAAAAAATGTACTTCCTGTTTGAACCCACAGCAGCCACGCTGAAGATCCATCCCAACAGACTTCAGTTCTTTTGGTACAACCCCCTCAGTCTGAGCTGCACAGTGCCGGAAAACTCTGGAGTCTGGACACTGAGGAGAAACACCTCCTCTCGGGTTTCTGAGCCGTGCAGCGCGGGCTGGGGAATATCTCACGAGTTGTCCTGCAACATTGACAACATCTATCCATTAGACAGTGGAGTGTACTGGTGTCAGTCTGAGCGAGGGGAGTGCAGTAACGCCATCAACATCACCGTTAACGGTAAATGTGCTTGGGTCCTTTTTTAAGTTTTTTAATTTGATTCTGACATTATTTTTTAGCTGTAATTCTCTGGAACAAACTACACGTCAGGATTAAAGTAGAGGACGTAAGAACAGTGAGAGTGTGGCTTTGTTTTTCAGATGGTGCTGTGATCCTGGAGAGTCCTGCTCTTCCTGTGACAGAGGGAGATGAAGTGATGCTTCTCTGCTCTTACAGAGAAGAAGACGTCACCAAACCCACGTCTAATTTCTCTGCAAAGTTCTACAAAGATGGTGTTTTCCTTGGGACCCATCCTGCGGGAAACATGACCTTCTCATCAGTGTCCAGGTCTGATGAAGGTTTCTACAGGTGTGAACACCCCACAAGAGGACAGTCGCCACAGAGCTGGCTGGCTGTGAGCAGCAGAGGTCTGGTTATTCCCAAACACAAACTAGTTTGTTTGTTTCCTCATGTGAAAAGTGACAATTCAAATTCATTTGCTCAAAAATAAAGTTGAGAACCACTGGTTTAATAAAAGCAAATCAAAAAAGAGGAAATACTCAAGTAAAGAACCACAAAATTCTCTGACCCTAGTGCATTAAAGGTTACATGTTTCCAGTATTTTTGATATCCATAAGAAGATATATTTGTGGTTTTAAGAACCAAAAAACCATCTAGCAGTTATAACTATAGCTACAATATGTTATATAGTTATAATAGTTTTACACCTCCTCTCTCAGGCTTCTCTCTGGAGCTCTAGTAACAACAGGTTGGTGACCCAATCAGAAGAGAGGAGGCTCTGAGCCTCTCCTCTGATTGGCTGACTGTTTTCTGAGTGAATAGAAATAAAGCAGATTTCAGGTAAACACGGGCGGGAAGGGCTGGCTGAGAGCGGTGACTCCTCTGTTGTTCGTAACTCGTGTAATATTTGAATGAAAACTGAACAAATGATAATCTCTCTCAGATTATTCAGATGTCTTTTTGTTTTTTCTGTCTTGTATCCAGTCACAGCTCAGCCTCCTCCTCCTCCTCCTCCTCCTCCTCCTGTCATGTCTCTGCCCAGGCTGATGTGTACCGTCCTGCTGATCACCCTTTACACTGTGCTGCTAGTAGTGTCTGTGAAGGTCTACAGAAACTGGGCTAAAGGTAGGAATGATGAAGTTATGGTTATTGATCGCTGATTATTGAAGGCTCCTCTTAAAGGCTTTATGTTCTTCCCTTTCTGCAGCTCGAGCTGAAGCAAGGAGAGAATCTGAACGTCTTTCAATCCACTGATCAGTCATGAAGAAAAAGAGCCAGTACTGTACAAACTGAATTGTATGCTGTGTATATTATGTAAATATTTTTCATCTTTTATTGATCAAAATAAAAGATTAAGCAAACAGCTTTATCTAAAAATATTTCCAGCGTTTGTAAACAGGAGTAAGAACTCCACCAGGCATCATACTACTGTGTGGCGCCACCTAGTGGAAATTTCCATTCACTTCAGTTCAGTTTAAAAACTCTATTCGTCCCTCAAGAGGCAATTTGAGTCAATAGAGTTTGCAAACAGAAGCACACACAGTCAATTCATTTGCACAAATATAAACAATCCAAAACTATTAATTATTAGTTTTATATCACTGGCCAGTCCACAGCTGGCCAACGATGCCTAACACGTATCGAACCCTCACGTTACACAGTTATTCATACAGTTTTCATATTTTTCAAAAGTTTTCTGAACTTGCATATGCCCGCGCTTCATTTTGTTTACCATCCATTCAAGTCCAATCTCTGAAAATAAAATAAAAATAAGAATCAGTTTTACACTAACATAGTTTCGAGGAGACACAGTTTCTTGTCACTGGAAGCAAAACTGTTGCATTGCTGATGCTGTAGAAAAACCTTCACCTCCACATCTGTACTCGTCTGTTTGCTTGTGCAGCATGTTTCACATGTCTTCACAATTCTCTGAATTTGAACTGAACCTGATTTTCTAAGGACATAGTTTCATTTCTCTTAATGTATAAAAACATTCTGGAATTGAACATCAAGGACACAGTTGTAAACTTTATTGTTCTTTCTTGTAAAGTTGCAAATACAACATTATCTGTCATAAAGTTTCAGCTATCTGTGAAGAAAACTAAACATGACGGAGTCAGTGCATTAGTGTATAATGCTTCCACAGGATGAACTTTTCCTGGAACCATGGCCTTAAAAAGGGGTTGTCATGTAAAAGGGGAACAAGAGGTTTCTGTGAGAGCTGCTTCGCAGAAATTCATGAGACGCACATTTTAGGGGTCACATCAACAGGTTTAGTTTCAGTTTGATGTGAAAATCAGACTGGCATATTGGTGATCCATCACGGTGAACTCCATGAAAACAGATTTATAGCGGTTAAAGTAACATTATCACTGCATTTTAGAACTATTTGAGCCATTAATACTAAAAGTCCAAACAGATGTTTCGCTAAAAACCAAAGGTCAACCTCCAGGTGGTGGTAAAAGAAAAGTCAGAGGATCAGCAAAGTCTGTAGAGTTCATCCTCAGGGAATAATAACAACAATAGGATAAAGAACAAAGTGATTAAATCTTAAACATAAAGTATAAAACAAGCTCATAATATCCTGAATGTCATGAATGTGATGGCAATCCATCTGATAGATTCTGAGATATTTCAGTTGGGACCAAAATAGTGCAATTTCTAAACAAAAAACAAACATAACTTTAAATGTTTTGTGTGTTTTTGCGTTCTGTCATTTTGTTTTGTTTTTTTTTCTACTTAACACGTCTTTAAGTATCTTAAGTCTGTTTTTGAGAAATGTGTGAATGTGAAACACGGTGTTGATGAGATCTGCCAGTTTTCTCTGGTTGCAAAAAGATAAGAGCAAGCATCTTACTGGTGGGAAGAGCACACCCACTTTCATACATGGTTGAGTATAAAATCAGACTTCCTCCTCAGGCTCAGTTGATATCTGGGGAAGACGGTCGTTTCCACTGACACCAATTTAGCTGAGGGATGGTAAGTTTTTCTTTTTGCTTCTCGTGTTTGTTCTGCATTTTATTCATCTGTCATCTGTATTTGTAATTTCAGTGAATAGAAATTGGCAGAAATTACAGAATAGCACAGATGCCATGTTTTTTGTTTTTTTTTTTGTTTCCAAGATGTATACAAATATGATTTAAAAAAGTGTGTGTGTAGTGCAAGGTAGTATATATTACTTTTCAGTAGCATTAATTTAGTCTGTTAGATAAAGGAGCTTTGTTTTCTCAAGATAATGGGATAATTATTCCGAGAGAACAAAGCTCTGTTATCTCATTAACTCGAGATAACAGAATAATTATCCAGTTATCTCCGTTAGTAAGCTCCGTTATTTTTTTAAATAATGGAATAATTGTCCTGTAATGACTGTAACAATGACTGTAAGTAAATGTTTAATGTGAGGTAGGATTTATTTTTCTTTGAGTAGAGCTTCAGCCTTGATACAGAGAAGTGATTTATACATACAGTAGAAAAGTCTCTATCTCTACTAGTTAAATCCAGTCATGTTTATTTTGATTCTACATGCAACAGTCCACCTTTCACTGTAGTTTACACTGAAGAAAATCAACTTTTTTCTCTCCTCTGACCTATAAACAGCGTTTGGCGATGGCATTACTGAACATGCAGTGCCTCCTGCTTCTCCTCCTCCTACCCATCGGTCCTGCAGTAACCGAGGTGGTGAAATCAATGTCAGATTGTGCAGACTTTTTTCTCCAGCAAACACCACCACGGATCCCGGGAATCTTGAAGGGAGGGAACATCCAGAACCAGAACAGATACAAAGCCATTTGCCAGACTCTAAGAGACAACAGAACGTTTGTGACACTCTACGACACCAACAACAAGATTCCAGTGTTTTCTGCTGGCAAGTACAGAGGGAACGAAGCAAGTAGACCGGGAGCTATTTGGAAGATAGAACCACAGGTAAGCTTTTTGACGGATGAAAAACTATTATTATTAAAACTATCCTTCGGTTATCTTGTGATAACCGAATAATTATCTTGAGAGAGCAGTGTTATCTCGAGATAACAGATAACAGAGCTTTGTTATGTCAAGATAACGGGATAATTATTCAGATAATGGAGCTTTGTTTTCTCAACATAACAGGATAATTATTTCGTTATCTTGAAATAACGAAATAATTATCCCGTTATATCGAGAAAACAAAGCCCTGAAAAGAGAAATAATCTATTTCATTATCTTAAAATGATAAAAAAAATATTTGTGAGTATGGCCTTTCTCTGCTTCCACAATGAGTGCTCTCCAAATGTTTTACACCTAATATTGTTGCATGTGGAGTTAACTTGAAATTATTATCTTTGTGGAATTTATTAGCATTTGTACATTTAATCTATTTTACTGCAGTCCAGCCCACATCAATAATTTAGCCTTCCATTTATTACAGCTTGAGGACTTACGTTTCAGCCGCAACATGGGCATTGAAAACAAAAAAAGGAGCTACAGTCACCAGGCTGTGAAAAGTGATTACACGAACCAAGGGTTCGACAAAGGCCATTTATTACCAAGCTCTTATGGCTTGACTGAAAACGATACCAAATCTACTTTCACTCTGACCAACATTGTTCCCCAAGAAAGCACATTTAACCAGGGAAGCTGGAACAGAATGGAGACCTGCATCAAATGTGTTCTGGATGAATACTGCATCAACAACAACGGCCGTAAAGAAGGCTTTGTGGTGATCGGAGCACATCCCAGCAACAACAACAACATCCGCATCAACAACAAAAACATTAATATTCCAGCCATGCTCTGGTCGGCATTCTGTTGTTACAGTCCCAGTCAGGGGATGTGGTTGGCAAGTGCACACTGGGGCGAAAACGTACCAGAAAATAAGAAAGATGTTCTATATATGCAGACGAAAACCTTGGCAGAGCTTCATGCTAAAATGGGAACACAATTTGAAGTATTTCCTGGAACACATTGTCCTCTCGACTCAACTGTCGCTCAGTTTTACCCTCACCTTAACGCTGAAAATAATAACTGCAAATGCCCACCATCCGTTTCAACTACTTCTGCTCCTTCTACATCTATCTCTACCTCTCCAGTTTCAACATCTGCCCCTCTTCCTACTACATCAGACTCACCAACAACCACATCTGCCCCAGCCAGTACCACATATGGCCTTTTTACAACCACAACTGGAACTTCATCTACATCTGGCCCCACCACCACTTCTGCCCCAGCCAGTACCACATCTGGGCCTTTGACTACCACACCTGGAATTTCATCTACATCTGGCCCCGCTACCACCACTTCTGCCCCAGCCAGTACCACATCTGGGCCTTTGACTACCACACCTGGAATTTCATCTACATCTGGCCCCGCCACCACCACTTCCGCCCCTGCCAGTACCACATCTGGGCCTTTGACTACCACACCTGGAACTTCATCTACATCTGGCCCCGCTACCACCACTTCTGCCCCAGCCAGTACCACATCTGGGCCTTTTACTACCACACCTGGAACTTCATCTACATCTGCCCCCGCTACCACCACTTCTGCCCCAGCCAGTACCACATCTGTGCCTTTGACTACCACATCTGGAACTTCATCTACATCTGACCCCGCTACCACCTCTTCTGCCCCTGCCAGTACCACATCTGGCCCTACACCCACAACTACTGAAACACCAGCAACAACTATTCTTCTAACAACCACTCTCCCTCTGACCACAACATCTTCTCCTACAACTACTAAACCCCAAACTACTACCATTCTACCGACAACCACAGCCCCTACAACAACCACCACAACTACTACTGCTACAACCACTACGTCCACGACAACCACTACCACAACCACAACTACCACAACAACCACAAAGAAGAAAGACAAAGATGAAAACAAAAATGAAAGTGAGCAGAGACAAAATGAACCAAGACCAGCAGAAGAAGCAGGCAGAACAAGGTTTCATAAATTGGCTGGTGTAGCAGCAGCTGGTGTAGCAGGAGCTGGTGTAGCAGGAGCTGGTGTAGCAGCAGCTGGTGTAGCAGCAGCTGGTCTAGCAGCAGCTGGTGTAGCAGGAGCTGGTGTAGCAGGAGCTGGTGTAGCAGGAGCTGGTGTAGCAGCAGCTGGTGTAGCAGCAGCTGGTGTAGCAGCAGCTGGTGTAGCAGGAGTTGGTGTAGCAGGAGTTGGTGTAGCAGGAGCTGGTGTAGCAGGAGCTGATGAAGCAGGAGCTGATGAAGCAGGAGCTGGTGTAGCAGGAGCTGGTGTAGCAGCAGCTGGTGTAGCAGCAGCTGGTGTAGCAGGAGTTGGTGTAGCAGCAGATGGTGTAGCAGGAGCTGATGAAGCAGGAGCTGATGAAGCAGGAGCTGATGAAGCAGGAGCTGGTGTAGCAGCAGCTGGTGTAGCAGCAGCTGGTGTAGCAGCAGCTGGTGTAGCAGGAGTTGGTGTAGCAGGAGCTGATGAAGCAGGAGCTGATGAAGCAGGAGCTGGTGTAGCAGGAGCTGGTGTAGCAGGAGCTGATGAAGCAGGAGCTGATGAAGCAGGAGCTGATGAAGCAGGAGCTGGTTTAGCAGTTTCTAAAATTAAACATAAAAAAAAATACTGTAAAAAAATGGACAGGCATTATTTAGCACAACTACGTGAAGTAATCTATTGCAAATTGTATTGTGCAATTTATTCTTGTTAAACACCAGCATGTATATTAATTTGATCATTTCTAATAATATAAGCAAATCAGAAAATCGAAAATAGATCCTAACATTAATGGTTCATATTAACACAGGCGACCACACACACAGAAACACACTTATAATAATGTATAAGTCACTCACCCACAATAGTGCAAAGTGCTATTACCTCCATGTTGCAGCGAACCAAATGGCAGCTTGTGAGGGGCTGCATCACACCTCAGTGCTGACTCTGTGCCGGATGTGTCAACATCAACCACAAATTCTTAAAGGTTTTGCTTTCCCTAAGTTGATGACATCAAATGTGTTGCTTTGTACTGCAAACAGGAAGTGTTTAGGAATTCATTTATCTCTCAATGATAGAAGATGATTAATATTAGAAAAAACAGCACTGCTCATGGTATTTCAAAATCAAAAAGCAAGGTGAGATTCCACCAATAGGAAGGCAGAGGAGGCTCCTATTAGCCAATAGGATCTCCCAGCAAGTCATTACCTAAAACCTGCTATTGTCCACTGATTAAAATCTGCACGACACAAGAATGAGCATCTAGGTTGTTTTGTTTTTTTATTAATCAGTACAAGAGACATACAGAATAAGGCAGAAAAGAAGCGGCCAAAGACAAACAAAAAGACAATCTGCTTCCTTACATTTCTGTGTTACATTAATGGATAAAGAAGGAAGCACCTAATGTGGTGACCCCCCCCCCAGAAGATGTTCAGAGAGCAGCTTCTGCTTTTTTACAGAAGACATGTGATGAAGTCTGGACCTCTTCTCCAGCTGCAAGACTGAACTTAAAAAACTGAACTCAATGCTGTTCTGTTACAGTGTCTTTGTTCAACCTTACTGATTATTTATTCATAATTTTGATTCAAATAACCTTTTTTTAACAAATACAAATCTCTTCAACACAGGCATAATTTCTTCACATGCAGAAACTTGAATTTCTTTTGAGTTTTTTTTTTTTTTTTACAGGTTTGCAAAGTTTGATTTACAACTACAAACATTGGAATTATGGGTACAACTTCAAAATCATGTGGACCCTAGCAGCTTCAGCCCATGTTAGCAGTTATACTGCAGCATGTTTTGTATATGTACTACAGTTAACGGTAAAAATCTGCAAATATAAATCCTGTGAAAAAAGTCTAAATAAACAGTAATAAACTGCCAATCCTTTAAATTTGACTGTAAAAGTAGAAAATAACAGCTTTTGGCTGTATTTACAAAAACGGTAGCAAACAGTAAATACCAGCAACAACATGGTACTGTTAATTTTACAGTAAAATAA
The DNA here is from genome assembly GCF_002260705.1 of Seriola dumerili. Lineage (NCBI taxonomy): Eukaryota > Metazoa > Chordata > Actinopteri > Carangiformes > Carangidae > Seriola > Seriola dumerili. Next base: position 1,401,306 of record NW_019174648.1, read on the forward strand.
TGGCAATCCTGTTTCCAGTTGTTTGCTGTTTTTTAACCGTGAAAACATTTTACAGTGTAACAATGGGGCTGAACATAAGGGTTCCCCCCGTACAGTTGTTATGAGGGAGTAAATCAGCTGTAGAGACCAGAACTGTTTTTTGCACCAGGCTGTAAAAACATGGGAGTCTATGAGGATTGACAGCATCTAGTGGTCAATAGAGGAATTGCATGTTTTGGCAGTTTCATGTTGGCTCTTCGAGGTTGCTGCTTGCTGTAAACCTATCTTTGAAATGTGATATTGTTCTGTCCTGTTGGGTTTGTTTTTATTTGTTTGTTTTTTAATGGCTACTTTTTGTAACCCTGTTGTTGATTAAAAACAGTAACTAGACTACAACTGTCCCCATTTTTTGTGGTGAAATCTATACACAGTCTACAAATCGATACAGTCTATGGTTCAAACATTGTTAAAAGTTTATTTCAGTTAAGTGGCCAGTTGCAGTGACACGCATTATGATTGTTGATGATGTTATAGTTCGGACTTTGCCATCTGTTACAGTCTGGGTTAGTTAAAACAGTCACAAACAAAACTATATTTATTTATTTACTGATGAGTGCAAACATAGTCAAAGTGTCTTACACAAATACTTTTATGTTATTTTTATTTTCAAAACAACATGATACAGAAACATTTTTATTGACTTTCTACTCCAGATTTAGGATAATAGTAGTCAAACTAATAGTCTCATTCATGCCTTGGCAATACATATGTTATTATGTGAATGTTGTAAATTAGTATTAGTAGTTAAAAGATAACTAATGGTATTGTCAGAGACCCTGAGTATCTCTCAAAAAATTAAGTAAAATTAAATTAAATCAAATCAAATTGCATCAATCAAAATCTTTGCCCAATGTTTTCTTTTATGACAACATTGCCACCCAATGTAATAAAAGTAATAAGCTAATGATGATGAATATCGTTTTCCAGTCACACAATCATATAAAATGTTCAAATATCAACCATAAAGTTAAAACACACGACCACACAGTGGACAATGGGCCTAAATTAGAGGATACAGTCGTATTTTGTGTCAGTGAACATATTATATATCTGGCCTTCTTGGACAATGTATTTAATAATTGTAACATTTTGCTCAGTAACATTAATAATACATAAGTATTACAAGTTTAGCAACAGCTCACTGGCTTCTAGCTTTTATTGCACACGCATGAGACTAAAACTAAAAACTTTTGGCCCAAGTCTTGAAGGGCTGCAGTACGTTGCTCAAACCAACAGATGGCGCTGTACTAGCTTAGTTTGAAGCGCCAAAGCTTAATAAAGCTTCCTACATACACTGACACACCATCACCAACCACCTCTGAGTGAAACTCATTTTCCTGCAGCAGGTCATAACTTGGAAGAAACCAATACGGCAGGATCAACACTAGACCAATATAAAGTAATGATTAGTCACAGAAAACCAACATGATACAGATATAAAAAAAAACAAAGAATACACATTTACATAAATACAGAAAAATTATTCAATAACACCCTGTGATCAACATGATTACTCTTGGCGCTCTTATTAAGCAGGTGTTTGGACCTCTCTCCCTCTTCAGACCCACAACACCTGCTGAGGAGAGCAAGGAAGAGGTGACTACTACAAAATGATTATCTCTCCTGTGGCATACTTAAATACTGCAGAAAGAAAAAATCAACATCTGAATTGTGAAAATTACTGTTTAAGCTCCAGCCTGCCACCTGTAGGTGGGGCAATACAGCCCCAAACAGTAAGCTCCCATCTATTCTTACCTTCTTGGTGGCTGATCTTCCCTCTCTCTTCCTTCTCTATGATTCGAAATACTGATTGTATTTGCTACTAAAAGTCTTTGGGGCAGAGAAGGTGATTTTTGGCTGTGTGTGCTCAGCTGCTTCAGTAAAACCCCAAACTCACATACTAGCTAAACACTGATTTAAATTATTATTTTAATGTATTAAAAATAAATGTAATTTCACAACAATAACAATATAATATTCAGTATAACAGGGAACACTGCAGCGGAAATGATTTGAATTGGTGAATGAATGAATATGAAAACAAGATATAAAATCTATATACCGTATCTTTAAATTTAGAGGTGGAGATTGTCTTGTTGGTTTAGCTAAAACAAGACACCCACCAGGTGGCAAAGTAGCTCCCATTTGATGACGACTCCTCAGAATACAATAAATAAATCTCAGTACCTTGTCAGGAAATCACTGCAGTGACACCGTGGTGAGGTTGTCTTGTCCTGGTTTTGTTTTGTCCTGTCTTTTCCTGTTTTATTTTGAAAAGTAACTCTCCTCTCGTTTCAGGTCACTTGCCCTTCCTCATGTGTCTCAGTCTGATTGCCCTGAGTGTTTTCACCTGTTCCCCTTGCCCAGTGTTTAAATGGTCTGTGTCTCCCTTTGTCTTGTGCCAGTGTGTTTCGTCTGCGTGCGTGCACCCCAGCTCTTTTTCACAGCGTTCCGGAAAGTTTTGCGTTCTTCTTCCTCCAAGTGAGAGATTTTGAATTGTAAGTTTATTTCCTAGTTTTGTGTCATAGTTTAAGTTTGCATAGCCTTTTGTTTCCTCCGTGTGGAGTGATCTTTTGTTTACTTACTTTTTATAGAGTAGAGACTCCAGTTTGCTGGAGAGTTTTTATTTTTACAGATAGTAGTTTAATAATCTATTGTGTTTTTCCTCCTTAGTGGAGTGATTATTATTTTGATATTTTTTTATAGCCTCTTATGTAGTGAGAATTGGGTTGATAGCCTATTTATTTCTCCACTTGGAGGCACCTTGAAGAAGCAAAAACTGTCTATTGTACCCTGCATCTGCATCCTGAGTCCTTGCCTGGTCGTGACGATAACAGAGGCTGATTTTTTATTTATTTTTTTATTTTATTTATTTATTTATTTATTTATTTTTATTATTTTTTTGTTTCCACAGGCACAGCAGCGCCACAGAGGCCAGCGAGAGGCAGACGCCCAGCACAGGAAGCAGAATGAGCGCGATAGGTGGTTGAAAAGATTCAGGACGCCCAGCTCCAGCACAATAAATGAGAAAAACCACAGTCTGACCTCATTGCAAACACAACAACAGCTCTGATGTTTTGACACAGTTGGTGCTAAGCTAACTTATTTCACACCCTCATTGCTCTACGCTTTTGAAAGTGTGTCCATCTTCGAAAGATGAGATGCCATTTAAAGCAGAGTAACAGTGTGTAGAGGGATCTTAAAGACTATTTCATGGCTGAAGCTCGTCTCACCTCTGACAGCCAGCCAGCTCTTTGTTGATCCCTCTCCTCCAGCGATGTTACACTTGTAGAAACCTTCATCAGACTTTCTAACACTGCAGATGGTGATCTCTTAAAATAAAAATAAGAATCAGTTTTACACTAACATAGTTTCGAGGAGACACAGTTTCTTGTCACTGGAAGCAAAACTGTTGCATTGCTGATGCTGTGGAAAAACCGAAACCTTCATCAGACTTTCTAACACTGCAGATGGTGATCTCTTAAAATAAAAATAAGAATCAGTTTTACACTAACATAGTTTCGAGGAGACACAGTTTCTTGTCACTGGAAGCAAAACTGTTGCATTGCTGATGCTGTAGAAAAACCTTCACCTCCACATCTGTACTCGTCTGTTTGCTTGTGCAGCATGTTTCACATGTCTTCACAATTCTCTGAATTTGAACTGAACCTGATTTTCTAAGGACATAGTTTCATTTCTCTTAATGTATAAAAACATTCTGGAATTGAACATCAAGGACACAGTTGTAAACTTTATTGTTCTTTCTTGTAAAGTTGCAAATACAACATTATCTGTCATAAAGTTTCAGCTATCTGTGAAGAAAACTAAACATGACGGAGTCAGTGCATTAGTGTATAATGCTTCCACAGGATGAACTTTTCCTGGAACCATGGCCTTAAAAAGGGGTTGTCATGTAAAAGGGGAACAAGAGGTTTCTGTGAGAGCTGCTTCGCAGAAATTCATGAGACGCACATTTTAGGGGTCACATCAACAGGTTTAGTTTCAGTTTGATGTGAAAATCAGACTGGCATATTGGTGATCCATCACGGTGAACTCCATGAAAACAGATTTATAGCGGTTAAAGTAACATTATCACTGCATTTTAGAACTATTTGAGCCATTAATACTAAAAGTCCAAACAGATGTTTCGCTAAAAACCAAAGGTCAACCTCCAGGTGGTGGTAAAAGAAAAGTCAGAGGATCAGCAAAGTCTGTAGAGTTCATCCTCAGGGAATAATAACAACAATAGGATAAAGAACAAAGTGATTAAATCTTAAACATAAAGTATAAAACAAGCTCATAATATCCTGAATGTCATGAATGTGATGGCAATCCATCTGATAGATTCTGAGATATTTCAGTTGGGACCAAAATAGTGCAATTTCTAAACAAAAAACAAACATAACTTTAAATGTTTTGTGTGTTTTTGCGTTCTGTCATTTTGTTTTGTTTTTTTTTCTACTTAACACGTCTTTAAGTATCTTAAGTCTGTTTTTGAGAAATGTGTGAATGTGAAACACGGTGTTGATGAGATCTGCCAGTTTTCTCTGGTTGCAAAAAGATAAGAGCAAGCATCTTACTGGTGGGAAGAGCACACCCACTTTCATACATGGTTGAGTATAAAATCAGACTTCCTCCTCAGGCTCAGTTGATATCTGGGGAAGACGGTCGTTTCCACTGACACCAATTTAGCTGAGGGATGGTAAGTTTTTCTTTTTGCTTCTCGTGTTTGTTCTGCATTTTATTCATCTGTCATCTGTATTTGTAATTTCAGTGAATAGAAATTGGCAGAAATTACAGAATAGCACAGATGCCATGTTTTTTGTTTTTTTTTTTTCTGCTCCAGCTCAAACTGACACCTCTGTACACCCAGCGCCTTGACTAGAAATATCTCGCTGCACAACACGCTCCTGCTACAACATCTCCTGCTACACCTGTCCTGCTACACCCAGCTCCTGCTACACCTGCTCCTGCTACACCAGCCGCCGCCTAGAATATCTCCCTGCTACAACAGCGCTTCCCTGCTACAAACATCTCCTGCTTACAACCTGCTCCTGCTACACCAGCTCCTGCTGACACCTGCTCTGCTACACCAGTGCCTGCTAAATGTTTATCTCCTGCTACACAATCAGCTCCTGCTACAACACCCTGCTGCTACAACATCTCCTGCCTAGCCAACAGTTCCTGCCATACCTGCTTTTTGCTTGGCTCTTGGTCATTTCGGTCTCTGCTCACCTATTTAGTTGTTTTCATCTTTGTCTTTCTTTCTTTGTGGTTGTGTTTGTATTGTGCTGTGGTAGTGGTTGTCGTGGACTTAGTGGTTGTAGCCTATAGTTGTGGTGCGTTGTTGTAGGGCTGTGGTTGTCGTTTTAGCAATGTGGTATAGTTTGGGGTTTAGTAGTGTAGGAGAAGAATGTTGTTGGTCAGAAAGGAGAGTGGTGTTGTTAGAAGGAATAGTTGTTGCTGATGTTTCAGTAGGTTGTGGGGTAGGCCAGATGTAGATGAAATTCCAGGTTGTGGTGTCCAAAAGCCCCAGATTTGGTACTGGCAGGGTGGAAGTTGTTGTGGCGGGGCCCAATGTAGATGAAATTCGCAGGTGTGGTAGTCAATAGGCCAGATGGCGTTTACTGGCAGGGCGGAAAGTGGTGGTGGCGGGGCCAGATGTTAGATGAAAATTCCAGGTGTTGGTAGTCCAAAGGCCCAGATTGGTACTTGGCTGGGGGAACAGAAGTGGTGGTAGCGGGGCCAGATGTAGATGAAGTTCAGGTGTGGTAGTAAAGGCCAGAGGTGGTACTGGCTGGGGCAGAAAGTGGTGGTAGCGGGGCCAGATGTAGATTTGAAGTTCCAGGTGTGGTAGTCAAAGGCCCGGATGTGTACTGGCTGGGGCAGAAGTGGTCGGTAGGGCCGGATGAGCCGTGTGGTGTAGGCCCAGAGTTACGCGCGAGGGCGAAGTGGTAGGGTCGGAGGTTTCAGCTGGGCCAGAGTAGATGAAGTTCCAAGGGCTTGTAGTTAAAAGGCCCAGATGTGGTTAACTGCTGGGGCAGGCGGAGAAGATGCTTAGTGCTGCGGTAGCGTGGCCAGATGTAGATGAAGTTCCATGGTTGTGGTAGTCAAAGCCCAGATGTGGTACTGGACTGGGGGCAGAAGTTGTTGTAGCGGTCGGCCAGATGTAGATGAAAGTTCCAGTGTGGTAGTAAAGGCCCAGATTCGTACTGGGCCTGGGCAGAAGTGGTGTAGTCGGGCCAAGATGTTTAGATGAAGTTCCAGGTTTGGTAGTAAAAGCCCAGATGTGCGGTACTGCTGCGGGCAGAAGTGGTGTAGCGGGCCAGATTGTAGATGAATTCCAGGTTCGGTAGTAAAAGGCCCCAGATGTGGTACTGGCTGGGGCAGAAGTGGTGGTAGCGGGCCAATGTTAGATGAAGTCAGTTGTGCGTTGTAAAAAAGGCCATATGTGGTACATGGCTGGGGCAGATGTGGTTGTTGGTGAGTCTGATGTAGTAGGAAGAGGGGCAGACTGGTTGAAACTGAGAGGCTTAGAGATAATGTAGAAGGAAGCAGAAGTAGTTGAAACGGATGGTGGGCATTTGCATTATTATTTTCAGGCGTTTAAGGTGAGGGTAAAACTTGAGCGAACAGTTGTTGTGGAGAGGACAATGTGGTCCAGAAACCCTACTTCAAATTGTATTTCCCATTTAGCATTGAAGCTCTGCCAAGGTTTTCGTCTGCATATTATAGAACATCTTTCTTATTTTCTGGTACGTTTTGGCCAATCAGTTACCTTTGCCAACCACATCCCCTGACTGGACTGTACAACAGAATGCGACCAGAGCATGGCTGGAATATTAATGTTTTTTTTGTTGATGCGATGTTGTTGTTGTTGCTGGGAATGTGCTCGATCACCCACAAAGCTTCTTTACGGCCGTTGTTGTTGATGTGCAGTATTATCCAGAACACATTTGATGCAGGTCTCATTCTGTTCCAGTGCCCTGTTAAATGTGCTTTCTTGGGGAACAATGTTTGGTCAGAGTGAAAGTAATTTTGGTATATCGTTTTCAGTCAAGCCATAAGAGCTGGTAATAAATGGCCCTTTGTCGAACCCATTGGTTCGTTGTATCACTTTCACATGCTGGACTGTAGCTCCTTTTTTGTTTCAATGCCCATGTTGCGGCTGAAACGTAAAGTCCTCAAGCTGTAATAATGGAAGGCACTAAAATTATTGATGTGGGCTGACTGCAGTAAAATAGAATTAAATGTACAAATGCTAATTTAAATTTCCACAAAGATAATAATTTCAAGTTAACTCCACATGCAACAATATTAGGTGGTAAAAACATTGGAGAGCAACTCATTGTGAAAGCGAGAGAAGGCCATACTCACAAATATTTTTTTTTTATCATTTAAGATAATGACAATTAGATTATTTCTCTTTTCAGGGCTTTGTTTCTCGATATATAACCGGATAAATATTTCGTATTTCAAATAACGAAATAATTATTCCTTTATGTTGAGAAAGACAAAGCTCATTATCTGAATTAATTATCCCGTTATCTTGACATAACAAAGCTCTGTTATCTTTATCCGAGCTGATAACACTGCTTCTCTCAAAGATAATTATTCGGTTATCACAAGATAACGAAGGATAGTTTAAATAATAATAGTTTTCATCCGTTCAAAAAGCTTACCTGTGGTTCTATCTTCCAAATAGCTTCCCGGTTTTCTACTTGCTCTTCCTCTGTACTTTGCCAGCAGAAAAACACTGGAATCTTGTTGTTTGTTGTCGTTAAGTGTCCACAAACGTTCTGTTGTCTTTTTAGAGTCTGGGCAATGGCATTTGTATCTGTTCTGGTTCTGGATGTTCCCTCCCTTCAAGATTCCCGGGATCCGTGGTGTGTTTGCTGGGAGAAAAAAGTCTGCAACAATCTGACATTGATTCACCACCCTCGTTACTGCAGACCGATGGGTAGGAGGAGGAGACAGCAGGAGGCACTGGCATGTTCCAGTTAATGCCAATCTCTCTCTT
>NW_019174648.1:1409836-1417544 GCF_002260705.1 Seriola dumerili
GCTGGTGTAGCAGGCGCTGGTGTAGCAGGAGCTGGTGTAGCAGGCGCTGGTGTAGCAGGAGCAGGTGTAGCAGGAGCTGATGTAGCAGGAGCTGTTGGAGCAGGACTTGGTTTAGCAGGAGCAGGTGTAGCAGGAACTGGTTTAGCAGGAGCAGGTGTAGCAGGAGCTGGTTTAGCAGGAGCTGGTGTAGCAGGAACTGGTTTAGCAGGAGCTGTTGGAGCAGGAACTGGTTTAGCAGGAGCAGGTGTAGCAGGAGCTGGTTTAGCAGGAGCTGGTGTAGCAGGAGCTGGTTTAGCAGGAGCTGTTGGAGCAGGACTTGGTTTAGCAGGAGCAGGTGTAGCAGGAGTTGGTTTAGCAGGAGCTGGTGTAGCAGGAGCTGGTTTAGCAGGAGCTGGTGTAGCAGGAACTGGTATAGCAAGAGCTGTGACTACGACTCAGACAGGTGTAATTTCTGAGGAACACACTTTTACCAAACCTTCTTCAACTACTGTTACAGTTTCTGCTGTGCCTCAAACTACCATCGGTTCTGTCAGTGGCAGTACTGTCCTTTCAAACTCAGCTGATCCTCACCTTACATTAGCACCAGCCACCACTTACCATGCAAAAGTGACTAAGGTGCTATCAACTTCTCCAACATCTCAGAATAGTTTACCTTTTCCTTTCAACACTGCTGTTACCCTTTCAAATACCTCTTTCCCTCGCAGCGTTTCTCCTCATCAAACCAGCACATCTGCATTTCAAACCATGAAAGCTTCTCATCCAACATTCAGTGTCTCTCAGTCGAACTCTGCAAGTCCTCCAACTTCAATAGCTCATCATGTCATCTCCAATCAAAGTTTGTCTTCTCCCTCAGCTCCTCCTCCAACCATGTTTGACTCTCCTTTTCCTCTTTCAAACTCCTCCATCCAGTGTCCTCCTCTTACACAAATATCTCTATTTCACCATTACCAGAATGTCCTTGCCTACTACCAAAAACAGTTATACCAATACCAGAATAACAACTAGCAGGTGTTTAATGCTCAAGTATCATACCCCAATCAAGCAATGATGATGCTTAATGTCTTTTCCATTAATGTACTAATAACACAAAGCACACTGCAGATGCTCTTGCATATCAAACAATGAATCGTCCCAATGGCTTTTTACTTTTTTAACAAAAACAAGAATCACATTATTTGCTTTAGTGCTTTTGTTTTGAAAGTTGCACAGACTGTGTATAAAGATGGACGTAGCTTCTGTGACGTCACCCATAGGTTTCTGAAGAGCGGTTTTGTATGGAACATGGATTGGTCAAGACTTAATTGTCGTGTTAAGGTGGAATTTTCTGTCATCTTAAGACGTGCAAATTTGACGCATTAGCGTGGAAGTCAAACTAGACGTTTTGGACCAATCAGCTTTCTATAGTTTTGAAGCTGCTCCTCTGCCGCCATCTTGACAGTACCTGACTTCGACCTGACTCCCGGCTAATCAAAAAATGGGCAAAGAGGTGGGGCATGTGTGGAGCCAAGACATGCCAGTTTGTGTCAAGCACACGCTCCCCCACCCGTCACTCAGAGCGATACGCCCTCAATTGTGCAGAACTTCAAGCATTAATAAAATGTAAATAGGTGCAGCACGTGTTTTTGTGCTGTAAAAACATGGGAGTCTATGAGGATTGACAGCATCTAGTGGTCAATAGAGGAATTGCATGTTTTGGCAGTTTCATGTTGGCTCTTCGAGGTTGCTGCTTGCTGTAAACCTATCTTTGAAATGTGATATTGTTCTGTCCTGTTGGGTTTGTTTTTATTTGTTTGTTTTTTAATGGCTACTTTTTGTAACCCTGTTGTTGATTAAAAACAGTAACTAGACTACAACTGTCGCCTTTTTTTGTGGTCAAATCTATACAGTCTATGGTTCAAACATTGTTAAAAGTTTATTTCAGTTAAGTGGCCAGTTGCAGTCACATGCATTATGATTGTTGATGATGTTATAGTTCTGATTTTGTCATCTGTGACAGTCTGGGTTAGTTAAAACAGTCACAAACAAAACTATATTTATTTATTTACTGATGAGTGCGAACAAAGTCAAAGTGTCTTACACAAATACTTTTATGTTTTGTTTTATTTTCAACACAACATGATACAGAAACATTTTTATTGACTTTCTACTCCAGATTTAGGATAATAGTAGTCAAACTAATAGTCTCATTCATGCATTTGCAATACATATGTTATTATGTGAATGTTGTAAATGAGTATTTTTATGTGAGTTTGTCTCTTTTTTTAAAAGATAACTAATGGTATTGTCAGAGACCCTGAGTATCTCTCAAAAAATAAAATAAAGTAAAATTAAATTAAATTAAATTAAATTGCATCAACAATCAAAATCTTTGCCCAATGTTTTCTTTTATGACAACATTGCCACCCAATGTAATAAAAGTAATAAGCTAATGATGATGAATATCGTTTTCCAGTCACACAATCATATAAAATGTTCAAATATCAACCATAAAGTTAAAACACACGACCACACAGTGGACAATGGGCCTAAATTAGAGGATACAGTCGTATTTTTTGTGTCAGTCAACATATTATATATCTGGCCTTCTTGGACAATGTATTTAATAATTGTAACATTTTGCTCAGTAACATTAATAATACATAAGTATTACAAATTTAGCAACAGCTCACTGGCTTCTAGCTTTTATTGCACACGCATGAGACTAAAACTAAAAACTTAAAATATTGAGGTGTTTTCGCCCAAGTCTTGAAGGGCTGCAGTACGTTGCTCAAACCAACAGATGGCGCTGTACTAGCTTCCTACATACACTGACACACCATCACCAACCACCTCTGAGTGAAACTAATTTTCCTGCAGCAGGTCTTTAGTTGGAAGAAACCAATACGGCAGGATCAACACTAGACCAATATAAAGTAATGATTAGTCACAGAAAACCAACATGATACAGAAATAAAAAAAACAAAGAATACACATTTACATTTATGCAAGTCGCCCCCAGAAAAAACCCAAACTCACATACTACCTAAATATTGTGTATATCAGTAAATGGTGATTTGAATTATAATATTATATAATAATAATAATATATAATGTTCAGTATAACAGGGAACACTGCAGCGGAAATTATTTGAATTGGTATCCCTTCACATTACATACATGCATGATACATTTTTATTGCATGAATATGAAAACAAGATATAAAATCTATATACCGTATCTTTAAATTTAGAGGTGGAGATTGTCTTGTTGGTTTAGCTAAAACAAAACGCCCACCAGGTGGCAAAGTAGCTCCCATTTGATGACGACTCCTCAGAATACTATAAATAAATCTCAGTACCTTGTCAGGAAATCACTGCAGTGACCTACAGTGATCATTTCTGTCCGGATGATGAAGCGAGAGCTCGGAGCTCTGCAGAGCTCAAAGGTCCCGACTTTCCTCTTGCACCTAAATACATCATATGAATTGAGGTTGTATAGCTGCTGCTTGTACTTGCTGTCTTTGCCCCTCCGCATTTTCACCTCACAATGAAAATATCCCACCGTGTGTTCCAGTTTTCTTTATCTTCATTTGTTTCTTAAAAAAATATTTTCATTTTCTTGTTAATTTGTTGTTTGTATTAGGAAAAGAAACTCAACGACACTGACTCACTTGTAGTAACTAGAATGGACAGCATCTGTTGTTTCCCCAATAAGTCAGCTGACAATCAGCTGAGAAGAATAATCTTCCTTACAGGAGATGGAAAGATCTATACAAGGATGCAGCTGCATTATTTCCGTGGTTTTGCTTGTTATTTCCCCTTTCTGCATCTGCTCTGGAAATCCGGAGCCAAACCAAACAGGTCACATTTTAGGTTAGCGTCGATTTGATGATCTTACAAATCAAGATTCCAGGTTAAAACTGTTTGAGTAAAAAGTAAATGTGGAGTAGCTGCACATGGAAATGCTACATCGATCAGCACTTAAGGTGTGAAGGCGTATATGCAGTACATATTGTAGGTGTGAGCTGCCAAAGAAATGGTAGACAAAGACAGGAAATGGAGGCTATTAATAGAAATAGACACCGTTTTATGACACCACAGACAGAAATGTTATCAGACCTCTCATCTCTTACTGTATTTGTTCAGTCTTCAGATCAGACACACAAAAATTCTCCAAATCAAACTTTGGGGTTTTTGTGTTGGAGAAAAGCAAAAGGAGACGTGAGGTGACAAACACAGATACAGACACGGAGCTTTGTTTCTTTAAATCGTCTCTTCTTTTAAACGTGAGTTAGTGTGTGTTTGAGTTTGTTTGTGCCTGTGTGCACTCAGCTGCAGGGACGAGGTGAGATACAGAGCAGATGAATAATAAAAAGTACTTAATTAAAACCATATTTCTGGTTCTGCCGGTTCCTCTCAGGTGGCCACTGCTTTGAGTTTTGAGTAGACAGTTGATTGAAAGTTGATTTCTGTGAGAGACACAAACATGAAACCTCTTAACAAGGTTACAGCAGTTTAAACAAGTTGGGCAGTTTTTAATGGAGACACAAACTGTATGACTTCAGGTTTCTGCTGCTTTAGTGATGACTCATGTCCTGTTGTTGTTGATAACACAGCGACTCATGACTGAAACCTTTCTGATAAAGAGAACAAGAGCTGGTTGTAGCTTGAGAAACTAAATGTTTTGGGGAAAAAGGTCTATCATGTGTGTGTGTGTGTGTGTGTGTATGTGTGTGTGTTTTACCTGTTTGCCTTGTGAATGGCACTTCCTGTGTGATGGTGACGTCAGTGTATGCCACGTCACTCTCAGCTTTACCTGTAGCACGATAACACACCTGTTGAGATTCAACTTGTAATTGCCATTTATTTTTCGGTGATTTACAACGAATCAGAAAAGCTGAATGACAATAGGAAAATAACTCAAACTGTATTTTGTATTATTCAAGCTTTTGGACAATGAAGACATTTATGCAAATGTTGAAAATATGGATTTTATGGTTCTGGTCTTTTGTTCTAATTTTACAAATGTTATGTAATATAAATATATATATATATGTGTATGTGTATATATATATATATATATATATATATATACATAATATAAAACAACTTTATCAGTTTTGGTGATTTGTTTTAAATTAAATGTTTACATTTAATGGTTCAGATGCACATATTTGAAAGATTAAAGGTCCCACACTCGTGATTTTTTCTCTCTACACAAGGTCGTGTTCAAGCTGTGAATCAAACGTATGATTTGCTTAAAATGTTGGAACCACAAAAACACTTCAGCAGGTCTCATGAAGTCTGTGGGACGTTAAGAATAACAGACACTTCCTGTAACAAGATGCTGCTGTAGAAATTTTAAACTTGACTCTTCCATGCTGCGAGCATCACAAACCAAACGCAACATTCATTTCCACTGTGCCGGTGTGGAGGCTGACATGTCGGAGACGGATATCTGGAAACCTAATTTGTAATTCTTTTCCTAATTAAGGGAAATGACTCTTAAACTGAATATTTCATGGTGTCAAATAGGGCTGTCACAATACCAGATTTTCATTATGTGATCATTGTTGCCAAGAATTCAAAAGAACAATATTATCACAATATCTATAGAAAATCGAAAATAAATAAATAAATAAATGATCATTTTGTTTCCCGCGTTTTGTCTCTTTTTTTGGCAAATAAATTACGACTCAAATACGATCGTACGAAAAGAACAATTACATCTGATAAACTAAAGATCCACAATCAGTTACTGTCAATAGTTGAAGATTGGATTGGATTTTTCTTTTTTTTCCAAACTACATTAGTTTAAAAAAACAATCTTGTGTTTTTCTATATTTGTCTTAACGCTCATCCACGTGTTTTTAAATAGCGTTTGGACAACGATAGAAGTCTATGGCACAGAAGAATAAGACGTATTTATACACACACAATACTACTATTTTTGTCATTTTCATATTGTTAAGGATCAAAAACACCAATAGAATATCACCAGGCATATCAGTGTATAACAGAGGCTGACCTTTTCGTTTCCTCCACAGGTACAGCAGCGCCACAGAGGCCAGCGAGAGGCAGATGCCCCCCAGCACAGGAAGCAGAATGAGTGCGAGAGGTGGTTGAAAAGATTCAGGACGCCCAGCTCCAGCACAATAAATGAGAAAAACCACAGTCTGACCTCATTGCAAACACAACAACAGCTCTGATGTTTTGACACAGTTGGTGCTAGGCTAACGTATTTCACACCCTCATTGCTCTATGCTTTTGAAAGTGTGTCCATCTTCGAAAGATGACATGCCACTTAAAGCTAAGTAACAGTGTGTAGAGGGATCTTAACGACTATTTCATGGCTGAAGCTCGTCTCACCTCTGACAGCCAGCCAGCTCTTTGCTGATCTCTCTCCTCCAGTGATGTCACACTGGTAGAAGCCTTCATCAGACTTTCTAACACTGTGGATGGTCATGTCTCCTGTGGAGCTGCTTCTGACGAGGAGGTCGTCTTTGTAAAATTCAGCTGTGAGGTTGGTGGAGGACGTCGTCTGATTTGTGCAGCGCAGAGTCACGGCATCTCCCTCCTGCACGGGATGGACAGGGCTCTCCAGGATCACGGTGCCAGCTGAACGACAGAACGGCAGGAAGATTAAGAAATAGTTGGAAGNTCACATTTGGCACAAATGTTCACTGGGACTCAAGGATGAACACAAAACACTTTTTAGCCATAACTCTTCACACAGCCATTATGACAAAACCTGAAACTGAGTGGCAGAGGCAGACAACCATGAGGCAGTAATTCTAGTTTTTCACCTTAAATTGCCCTGATGCATGAATGACTGTGGCTGGAGGTTTGATTAAACTCACCGGTCACAGTGATGTTGACGGCATCGCTGCACTCTCCAGCTCCAAACTCACACCAGTACGCTCCACTGTCTGAATGGTAAATATCATGAAAGTTGCAGTGGGACTCGTTCTTTTTCCCCCAAGGGTTGGCACACTCTTCGTTTTTCGCTGAGGATGTGTTCCTCTTTACTCTCCAATCAGAGGAGTTGGTACCAGGCTCCACACAGCTCAGACTGACGGTCTCATACTGAAAGAACTGGGATCTGTCGGGAATGATGTTCAGAGCAGCTGCAAGAAACAGAACGATGATGACAAATTGAGATTCTTGCAGAGGTGAACACTGCGGCGTGTTGGGACAGTCACTGAGTAGATTTAAGCTGATCAAAGCTGCGCCCACGGCTCGAATGACCCAAAGTTTACACCATCTGCCTCCTCTAAACATTGCAGTTGCACAATGTGCACGTGTTGCCCACACATCAAACAAGCTGCTGCCAGTGTGAACTAACAATAAGTGTTGTAGGTTTGCCTCTACAGACCTGCAGAGGCAAACAAGGTTTCAATTCATCTGAAAGAAGCTCTGTGGCTTTTTGAATGATGCTTATTATAACTGGATATCAGATATAGCTGGTCGTGAAGGAGGGCAAATGGTTTTGTGTTGCATTTTTGTTCACAGAGCTTTTCTTCCGGTCCTTTTTTTTACTCTTTATATCTTTTATATTTACTTCAATACAACACTTTACTGCCACAACAGTGTAGTTCATAGGAATTTGTTTGGGCGAGCCAGCGTACAAAAAAGCACTACACCTGCAATAACTACAAGGTGAAATAAAACATGTGGTAGAAACATAAAATGACCACAGTCAACAATAAAAATTTAGTATTTATGAGAGT
>NW_019174649.1:0-100 GCF_002260705.1 Seriola dumerili
TGAAAAAATGACAAAATATAATAAAACATAAAACCATCAAAAAATGTCATATTATCGCAAAGTATGAAGATGTCATGGTATAATAAGGCCTTAAAAGCAA
>NW_019174650.1:0-103 GCF_002260705.1 Seriola dumerili
CATAAAAATGAAAAAAAAACGTCATAGTATACTAAGGCAAAAACGTCATATTATAGTATGGCAAAAAAATGAAAAAAAAACCTCATAGTATAGTATGGCAAAA
>NW_019174651.1:0-700 GCF_002260705.1 Seriola dumerili
ATTGCTACATAGCCAGCGTTAGCATTAACAGCAGTTTACTTACCAGTCTTGAGAGCTGTCTCCGGTGGTGGAAAGCAACAATCTTCTGAAGCTAGCAGGCTGACTAGCTAGCCCCGGCCCGTTCCAGCCAGTCCCCTCACTTTCTGATAGCGACTCACTGTAGCCTCCAATCTCGGCACTGCTCAGAGGACGTATTATAACCTCTTTATTATAGAGACAATGATGGCTGAAGCTCTTGCCAAGTGACAGTCACCTCCACCCATTCCCAGCAGCAGAGAAAACTCTGTACACTATACATTAGAGGTGACCGCAGAGCAAACACAATGGTTTTGCTCTCTAATGTATTGTGTACAGTATATCATTAATGAAAAGGCTAAATCATCCAAAGCGGATGATTTGAGCCATTAATGAGCCATATTCTTCTGTTATATTTGTAACCTTTACATTTACAGAAATTGTGGCTAAATGTTACAACTGCTATCAACCATCAGCTGTATATCTGTTGAACTGCGGGGGGCTGGAGGGACGATCTGTACCTGTTGGACCTTCCAGCTCCGCCTCAGTGACTCTGAATGGAGGGACAGGGGCTGCGAGGACGGTCCGCAGTGGCCCATTACAAGTAAAAATAGCCCTCATTGTTGATGAATGTCTTAATTAAAGGGCTAACCAACAGTAAATCTGACAAGTAGACAGTTTTTTT
>NW_019174652.1:0-155 GCF_002260705.1 Seriola dumerili
GTGAACTTTGGAATGATGATAATTTCTTAATGACTGAATGACTTACTCTATACTGTCATTTCCCTTCATTCAGGTATCATTGGCTGGTGTTAAAGATGGTTTGGTCCTGACATCAGACCTGGAGGTAACCCCACGTTGTCTGTGTTGTTGCCCCC
>NW_019174653.1:0-37984 GCF_002260705.1 Seriola dumerili
ACCCACACATTTGTTATGATAAGGCATGAATCAAGTCTCACGGTGTCAACAAACTCTCTGGCCGTGGAAACCTCACGGTGATAACTGAAGCGGTACTCATCAAACAGGACCAGTTGCTCAGGTGAACTCCAGACAAACTGATTGGCCACAGATAAGAAAATGGGGAACTGCAGTAGTTGCTGCTTTAAAGAAAACAACCATTGTTTTCAGAATAAATGGTTCTAATGTTTATTTTGACAATGTTTTGTTACATTGCAGGTGCAGGTGCAGGTGCAGGTGCAGATCTGGTGTCTGTGTCGAGGCGCCCTCTGACCTCTGTGTGACCTCTGTTCCTTATGTGCACCATATATGATCACTCCTATGCTGTTTGACTCTGTCACTGTTTCCAGATCCCCCATGACCCTTCAGAGACCAGCAGGTGCCTGTCTCTGGGGGAACCTGGGCAGATGTGGCGGGGACACCGAAAACTGGTGGGACAAGGGCGAGGGCCCCCTTGAACTCTGTCACCACTGTCCCATAACAAATACACACAGACAGGGCATGTACAGTTTCACAGTTTCAAGATCCCCTAAAACCTCCATGTTCCTTCATCTGACGCACAGATCTAATATCTGTGGATCTACAATCCACTTCAATAGATACGGCTCAGACATTCACAGCTCCTGAACAAAAGTACAACATTTTATAATATTTTAAACATTTTTGTGCATTTTGGGTCATATTAAGAAAAGTCATCAACTTTCAGGCTAAAAGACATTTATGGTATTTTTATTGCAGTCAAATGTCAGAACGGGTCAAATCTGACCAGAACAGTTTGTAAAGGGTTAAAAGAGTTTACTAAGAACACAGTATTATATAGTGTAAAGACTTAGAAAAACACATGTAGGAAAAGTCGACTCTGTTTTAATCATTCTGTTTTTAATCATCTCGAGTAATTTAAGAAAAGAAAAAAATGAGAATTTGACAGTAATAAGACAACAGACTAAAACTGGTCGTATTATTTTGGGCGAACTAACATTGATTAGTTTCCTGATATTCTTAACGGCTGTACTTTGGAGATTAGTGGAAGACATCACTTAAATCTCCTATTAAATTTTGAATCTACCAAAATAGATATTATCAACAGTAAATATGGAAGAAAACATAAACATGATCATGTGGATCTCACAGCTCCAAACATAAATGACCTGACAGTGAATTATGGTGATTCATCTGTGAAACAAATGAACATTCGTGTCACTGAATGTGTTTTTCCGAGCACAGGAAGTTTCAGTATCAGACAGCTAAGTCATCTGAGGGAAAGACTGCAGGAGACTGAGAATAAAAAAGGTAAACTCATAGTAGACTGGAAATCATTTAGTTTATGGCTGGAAGAAGCACAAAGGAGGGACAGAAAAACCCAGGCAGGGACAGATAAAACCTCAAGATGACGCTGTAACCCACCACAACAACATGATGAACCTGGCGTGCCACGCGGCGTTCCTGACGGATATAAAGAACGTGACCAGATTGCGGGAGGCTTTACTGCAGCACTCCCGTTTTTCAGACAATAGTTGAGTCGTCCAAAAACACTGAGTGGATAAATTACATCTATTATAACCATCAACACTATGTAAACTCCACAGGTGAGGCCCTTGCAGCTTTGGGGGAGCAGGTACATGCTGCCAGCCTAGTGGTAAAGTGGCACGGCCCTGGATCTGCTGTTGGCTGAACAAGGCGGCGTTTGTGGGATGTTTGGCAGCTCCTGTCGCACATACGCTCCAAATAACACTGCTCCGGATGGCACCTCCACACCTGCTGTGACCCAGCTCGAAACCTTAGCTGTTGACCTGAAGGACAATGCAGGAGTGGACAATGAGGTAACGTCACGGCTTGAGGGGACGTTTGGCAAGTGGACAGGAAGCTCATCTCCACGCTCACGACGCTCGCTGTGGTCCTGGCTGTTGGTGTCTTGTGGTTGTTGCTGGTCCCGTGTGTCAGGAGCTTGATTGGACAGTTGACAGGTCAGTTTCTCATCAGATGACTCACTTAACTACTCCTGATTGGATGCCACCATATCATTCTCAAGACATCCCTGATCTTGATGAAGACTCTGACATTGTGCTGTAAATGATTATAATTTTCCTTCCTAAGTTGCTTGCACTTTATATGGGATGGATTAGGGTCAGGGTTAACCCCAACCCTTACCACTCTGTTACACGTTTTCATTACGTTTCCATGTGTGAGGATGTTCACTCATGAAAATATAATCTGGATTTTTCCTTTAATGGTGATCAAGTCTGATCAAAAGGGAGGAAATGTAATAGAAAAATCATATTCTGCACTTTGTAAAACGCTGGACATGAATCTGTTCTCACATGTAAACTCCTCATCTGGTATCCGTTACAACCTTAGGGGTCCTTGTCCTCGAGCACGCAGCTGCTTCTTTTGACAGTTTTGATGGCATCCATAAGTGTCCACACACACACATCCTGACCATGCCTCCTTCTTCACTCTTCCTATAAAGTTCATGTTCACTGTTTGTTTGATATCAGTCTGTGATTACACTCTGTGTGACTGTACTGACCCTTTGCAAAGCTCTTATTAAAATATATAAAGACAACTTCATCATTTTGTCAACTGCTCATTCTCAGATTTCCATCAGTTGGTAGATTTCTGTCACATGATCTCACTTTATAGATGAAAATACATGTTTGTAGGAAGTTTATATCAAAAATATTTCATATAGTTTAAGTTTATGAAATAGAGAAGCAGATCCTTGGACTTTCAAACGTGGCCAGTCTGACAAACTTTTTCTGGATCATGTTGATTTTATGGAGATATGTGGAGAAGTACTGGCCCATACACTATATCAGTAGCTAAGGTTTGGATTTATTACCTGAAGTATAAGATTAAAACACAAGACTAAATGACTAGAGGAGAAACTTTCCTAATGATTCCTACAGATTTAATTTCTTTACATACAATCAGTTTGTTCCTTTCAACATTGATTTTCAACGTCATTTTTATTATAATTTGTTTTTCCTGCAAATATGAAGAAATATATTATTGTTATTTATATTTGGTGATAATTTGTTCAGTTGGAACCGTGTGAAATTTACAGTCTATGGTCCCAAAGCAACACAGTTATTTACAGGAAGACCACTGGATTGTCTTCAACTCGGCCGTTCAGCAGTATTATTACTTATAAAACATTTCTCACAGACATGAAGAGCTTCACAATCAAATGAAAGAACTGAAATGAAAATACATCAAATAAAAGCAAAGGTAAAATATACAGGAGGAAAAACAGGACACCAGTTAAAAGTGTAAAATACCAGTAAGGTTATACACTGTAGTTCTGAGGGAATATATCTCTCTTCATCTTTCTCTGGCTCCTCCTCTGTGACTGATTTCTAGTTTTTCAAGACCAACACTTTAAATCTTTGGTTTTGTCTCCACAGCTGAGTCTTGATTTTAGCATGTGTGGAGTTTTGCTCATGTTGTTGCCAGTGCCAAACATGGGCAGAGAGACACAGGAGGTTGTTGGTATGACATGTTAACAGTGACGTGATGTTATGTTGCTGTTCACTATGAAAATCTATGAAGTGATCCATGCAGACCATGTTTGTGCCTGATGTTCAGGATCTACATGGAAAACCTCTGGACACATCTGCAATCGTTAACGACAGACTGTCACAGAAAACAACAACAAACTGGAAACCATGTGGAAACCATGTTGGTTTTAAATAACATCAGCTGTGTGATCCTGTACAGACTGAACTATCTGGGCAGCAGTGAGACAGTTTCTCCAACAGGAGGAGGTTCTGTCTACAACAGACTAGGGTTGTCACGATACCAAATTTCTGTTTCGATACCGATACCAATTTGTATTTCGATACTTTTTGATACTTTTTGTAAAAAATATTTCATTATATTATGTATTGCCTTGATGGGTTATTTAAATATTTAAAGAATGTAATTTAATTTTTAAAAATATATTTTTTAATGTATCTATTAACCATGGACATGTTTTAGCTCTCTGTATGCAGGCTACTGTAGGTTTACTACTGGGCTGGGAGGAGCTTTGTACTTCTTTCACTGACATTACAGTGCAGTGAACTGGTGAACAACATTATCAACTGTCGTTCTTGACTGAAGTCGTGGAACAAGTCCGCATGGTTGTCCTTTTAATGTTTCGACAGGTTTGAAGTGTTGCCTCCTTTTGCGAGACACACTTTGTAGCACCACTTGCACTGAGGTGCCTCTGGGTTCAGTGGCTCGCCTTTATCGTTCGGTTTGAACCCGAAATATTTCCACACCGTACTTCGGGCCCCCATTTTGTCCACAAGTACGGGCTTTTCTGCAGCTGCCATCTCTATCTACTGTATTTTCTTCAACCCAGTCTGTCTGTCTAAGACGCGACTTGTCGTTTCTCTCTCCTCCTCAGTCTAAACATGCGAGTGCGCGTGTGAGGCGGCTCACATCCGCTCGGGCAACTACGTCACACTCGCTGGCCTCGCTGTGCTTAAAGAGACAGGCTCCAATTTACCAATTCATTTGCATTCAATAAAATAAAATAAAAGTACAGTTTGTTTTTAAATGCTGGATTAGTACTGTTTTCAAAACTCTAGTATTGCGGTACTATACTGGTACGGTATACCATGCAACCCTACAACAAACACACAGAAGAAACCGACTCATAATACCAAAGTACAAACCCAGGATACAGAGGTTCAGTGAAGGTGGTGTTGAAGGTGTGGAGGTGGATCAGTGAGTCAGAGGAGACTCTGTAGAAGGACAGAGAGCCAGAGGGACAGTCCACATACACTGCTATTCTGTTAGAGGAGGAGGAGGAGGGGGAAGAGGGGGAGGGGCGGGGGGAGGTGGAGGAGGAGGGGGAGGAGGAGGGGAAGGAGGAGGAAGAGGAGGAGGAGGGGAGGCATGTGATTTCCTTATTGTGCCGGACATAGTAACGACCATCATCACAGCAGATCAGACTCCAGGACTGATCGTTCCATCCAAACCAACAGTCTTTATCGTCTCCTCTCCTTCTGATTCCTCTGTAACTCACTGATATATGAACCACTCCGCTCCACTCGACCTCCCAGTAACAGCGACCAGTCAGACCAGTTGAACACAGCAACTGAGGCCAGAGGTCAAATCTGTCTGGATGATCAGGATATGACTGATCCTCCTTCACATGTGTCACCTTCCTGTTGTTGTCAGACAGTTTGATCTCTCTGTTCACTGTGTTTGTGTCGATTGTGAGTTCACAGGAATCTGATGGAGAGAACAAGACACAGCTGCAGTTATTGATCATGTGATCAGTTATTGACAGTTTGATGATGGTTGAATGTGCTGCTTTGTTTTGATGAATCAAATGAAAAACACACTCACACTTCCTCAGACCTGGAGTCAACCATGGGACTCCACCAGGCTCCGCCCTGAAAGGAGGAGGGGGGTCAGACCAGCATGCAGACATGGACATTACATGGCTCTCACACACACAGGTCACTCATTCTCTACTGTCCTGTCTCAGTAAGAGGCACTGCTTCTGTTTCTGTCTCCTGTCCCTGGAGGAACCTGTAACCTGGAGTACTACTAGTATGAGTAGTTACTGCATGTGGCTCAGTGTCTGTGGCTGCAGGCCTCTCCATACCTGAGAGTCTCCAGTCTCCAGTGTGGATCCTCCAGTCCAGCAGACAGCAGCTTCACTCCTGAGTCTCCTGGATGATTGTAGCTCAGGTCCAGCTCTCTCAGGTGGGAGGGGTTGGATGTCAGAGCTGAGGCCAGAGAAGCACAGCCTTCCTCTGTGACCAGACATCCTGACAGACTGAAGACACACAAAACAACACACGTTACACAATCTGAGGGTGGACTGGACAAGTTACTGCATCACTGGGATCCAGTACATTACCATCACCACCATTCTTTCTAACTGGAATTTCATCCATGTGACCAGTAATACTGTATAAACCAACAATCAGACATCACTGGCAGCACGCTACGTTTTCTTATCAGCTCCACTCAGTTTCAGTTGTTGGTTAAAACAAACTTAAACACACAAAGAGAGAATTTCAGCCACAAATCAAACTTGTTCACACTCTCTCATTAATCACCCAGTGTTGTTAAGGTTAGAGGAAAGACTGTAAATGACAGTAAATGACACTGGAGTACATACTGTCACTAAGGTGTGAAAAAGTCTGTAGTTCTAAACCAGATTTGTGGCGTTTTTAGAAATTAATACAAAGAAAGTTTACCTGATTCAAACATAACTAGAATCACCTCCTCCTCCACTCAGACTAGTTTCAGGTTACATCCCTATTTATCCAGAGTCAGATATAATATGAACCATTTCTGTCAAATTTTGTCTTAACTGTGAAGTCTTGAGTTATGTCTAAAATGTGTTGTGAGAGCAGTCACAGTGACCTTTGACCTTTGACCACCAAAATCTAATCAGTTCATCCTTGAATCCAAATTTTTAATAATTTCCCTCAAGGCAATACAGAGATATCACCTTGAAACAAATCTGTCTCATTCTCATGAACGTAAAGATGGACAACAAGAAAACATAATGTCTCTGGTCCTGACTGTCGTCAGCACGGAGGCACAAAAACAATTGATCATCATCAACTGATCAGTGAATAAACAACTATAACTGGATCTATAATAATAAACAGAAGGAGCATGCACAGGTTTATCTGTTATTGATCAGGATTAGAACATTGACCATATTTGAACAGGTTGACCTGACCTGAGAGTCTCCAGTGCACAGTGTGGACTCTCCAGTCCAGCAGAGATCAGCCTCACTCCTGAATCCTGCAGGTTGTTGTTACTCAGGTGCAGGTGTCTCAGACTGGAGGACTGGGAGCTGAGGACTGAGGACAGAGCTTCACAGCTTCTTTCTGAGAGGTTACAGACACTCAGTCTGAAGAGATGATATGAACAAGAACAGAAATAACATTAGTACTCAAATAAAATCACACTTTATGTTTTTGGTGATGTGTAATCTCTTCTCATATTTTGAGTATTTGATGCTCTATTCTAAACAAGCTGGAGAGTTTATACCTGTATGTTTTATATGAAGCTGAAGAAGAAAATCACTGAAAGATTTTCTTCTTATCAGCTCCACTCAGTTTTAGTTCTTGGTTAAAATAACCTTAAATACACACAGAGAGAATTTCAGCTACAAATCAAACTTGTTCACTCTCTCACTACATGTCATTAATCACCCAGTGTTGTTAAGTTTAGAGGAAAGACTGTAAGCAACAGTGAATGACAGTAAATGACAGTAAACAAGGCTGGGCTAGTCCTGCAGGATATGCAGGTTCAATATTTCAATGACAATGTGACTTGTGATAAATGAACAAATATTGAAGTGTACATATACAGTTCCCATGTCTTTCTCCACCATGGTGCTAGCTGACCTCACAGTCACCTGATTGACACCATGACCCCTGTGTCCAGGCTCCATCTGAAAGGTCACATGTTCACTGAGTGTGAATACAGGTTTTCTCTAAGTGTCTGGAGGCTCATGTTGAGGCTGCAGCAGTGAGACAGGGGAGGTTCTCTCATCAGGTGTAGTTGTATAAAGTGAGATATATCTCATCAATACAGTACAGCTTATCTGCTTTGTATTGATACTTGTATTGATTCTTATTATTACTTTTGAAACAATAAAATTTACAACAGGATTAGAATAAATAAAATTACTTTATAGAGCAGCAGCAACAATGTTCACAGCAGCAGAGTCACTGTATATGAACTCAATAATATCTCTATGGAAACTAATGTAAAATATCTATAAACTAAATAATATTCCTGACATAAAAACGCAGTGACGCTGAATGAAGAAAACAGACAAAGGTCACTACAGGTCATCTCCTCTGTGTGTGTGTGTGTGTGTGTGTGTGTGTGTGTGTTTCGTCAGCCTGTAGCTGTAAGTTTATAAAAGTTTATGTCAAATGAAGCTGCAGTCTACATACAGGAAGTTATCCAAAAAACACATCACCTGATACGCTTAAATCAAATAAAAACATTCCAGTTTACACAGCTTGGAGTTGGAAATTATGCATAAAAATGATAATATGGTCAAAATACTCATATATGCACCCTAAGCAGTCGGCCATCGGGTTTCTCCATGTTACAACAGAGTTTTATTTGCCTGAAAACGCTGTATCTCACGCACTGCACGGCAACAAGTGGTGCTGTTTATGTAGCATCAAATAAAATATAAAACATAAACTACAAACTGGTGAAGATACGCGAGTTGGCAGAGTCACTTGTTACAGTGAAGTCCAACAGCACTGTAAAACAACCAGTTCAAATAATAATGTTTGAATTTACATGTGAGTTTATTTAATATTGAAAACAACACATGTATAATACTCATTACTAGGCTTTGTGGTCATTTGGAGACAGTTTGAGAAACACTGAATATAAAACATGATATTTTAACTAATTTACTGGTGGACCACGGACCACTCTTTGAGAAAGGCTGACTCAGAGGAATTACTGTAAATTACAGTAAATGATGCTGAGGTACATCCCATCACTTAGGTATGAAACAGTCTGTACTGTTCTAGAGCAGATTGGTGGCGATCAGAAAGTATCTGATTCAAATATTGAAAAACTGATCAGTGAATAAACGACTATAACTGCTTGTATAATAATAAACAGAAGGAGCATGCACAGGTTTATCTGTTATTGATCAGGATTAGAACATTGACCATATTTGAACAGGTTGACCTGACCTGAGAGTCTCCAGTGCACAGTGTGGACTCTCCAGTCCAGCAGAGATCAGCTTCACTCCTGAATCCTGCAGGTTGTTGTTACTCAGGTGCAGGTGTCTCAGACTGGAGGACTGGGAGCTGAGGACTGAGGACAGAGCTTCACAGCTTCTCTCTGAGAGGTTACAGACACTCAGTCTGAAGAGATGATATGAACAAGAACAGAAATAACATTAGTATTAAATTAAAATCATCTGTATGATCAGGTTTGTGTCGACCCAGGAGAATTTAATTTTATCATAAAAACTTACATTCAATTCTCAATGGAAAAAACAAAAACGAACCTGTCCTAAACGATCTACCTAAATCTAACTGGCAGCCTATTGGCCACAGCCTGTTGTAGCTGCACCTGCCCTAATGCAGCTGTGGTCCCAGCTGTGGGTTCAGGTGTAAGAAGATTTCCACTGTCCCACCAGGTGACATTCAGCTGGAATCTGATCCTTTCAAACAGCTGATCAGGTCACTCTCCATTCAGATCCATGACTGGTGTGTAGATCCTGGACCCTGTACAACAGTGTCTACAGCTGTACAGGCAGCATCAACACAACCTGCATGTTGATAGTGTGATTCTGTTTTCCTGTTTACAAACACCTCCTCGTCTTGTGATGGTGCAATAATTTTTACCTGTGTTCCATCTCTGGCTCTGATCACAGCGGGTAGACCGACCATGAAGCTGCTTTATTTCTCTGTAGTTGTTGAACATCTAAAGGACATCGGATGAATTGTTCAATGATGTCGGGTCAGAGCGCACTTATTGTTTGATGAATAAATCGGCTTTTCTCTGTCGCCAAGTAACGCAGCGTCGTCAAATACTTAATTTCCGCGCTGATCGGGTTGTTTCAGTTGGAGATGTTATTTAATCCTTCACAAACTCCACAACGATCATTATTCCCTCCTGATTAAGTTAGGAGTCTTCTCCACTACTTCTAACTTCTCCCAGACTTAGGAGCTTTTAGTGCTAAGCAGCTTTGTGAATAGCTTAGTAATGTCTGTGGTCCTGATTGTCGTCAGCGCGGAGGCATAAAGATAATTGATCATCATCAACTGATCAGTGAATAAACAACTATAACTGGTTCTATAATAATAAACAGAAGGAGCATGCACAGGTTTATCTGTTATTGATCAGGATTAGAACATTGACCATATTTGAACAGGTTGACCTGACCTGAGAGTCTCCAGTGCACAGTGTGGACTCTCCAGTCCAGCAGAGATCAGCTTCACTCCTGAATCCTGCAGGTTGTTGTTACTCAGGTCCAGGTGTCTCAGACTGGAGGACTGGGAGCTGAGGACTGAGGACAGAGCTTCACAGCTTCTCTCTGAGAGGTTACAGACACTCAGTCTGAAGAGATGATATGAACAAGAACAGAAATAACATTAGTATTCAAATAAAAATCACACTTTATGAATGCATCTGTATGATCAGGTTTATGTCAACCCATGAGAACTTGATTTTACTGTAAAAACTAACATTCAATTTTCTCAATGGAAAAAAAAAAAAAATAAACGAACTTGTCCAAGACGATCTAACTAAATCTAACTGGCAGCCTATTGGCCACAGCCTGTTGTAGCTGCACCTCTTGTCATGCAACTGCGGTTTACAAACACCTACTCGTCTTGTGATAGTGTAATAATTTTTACCTGTGTTCCATCTCTGGCTCTGATCACAGTGTAGTTGTTGAACATCTAAAGGACATTGCACTGAAGCCTCAGAATCTCTTGTATAAATTTAGTTCAATTAAGCTAATTTTGAGTAATATTTACTTCCCCCTTGCCGCTGCCCGGTTAAGTCACCGTCACCCCCCCCCCCTTTCCTTCTCCATCATCTGGGACGTTATCTCCAAGTGAGCTCCAACCCTGGGCAACTTGGTACCATTAGTGTGAGAATTAGTTCAGTGACAAGGTACATCCTTGTCCCAAACAAATACCTACAGTCATGGTTCCTTCAACAGCCTGAGGAGGAGTGGCCGAGGCAGTCATCCATGACTGAGAGTCAAGAGGATCCAGAGCTGAAGAAATCGCTTTTCTGTGGTCTAAATCAAGCTAAACCCAGTGAAGGTCCTGAGATGGATGGCTGTCTGACACTCGAGGACTTACAGAAAAGGACGTTGTTCTGGCATTACCGGGAGCTTCCTGTCACATCGGACCTCAGTGTGGCAGATTATGCTGAAGCTGAGTTGCTGGTCCCGAAGAGGGCCCAGAGGAACTCCTTTCCCGAGGGTCTGAAGTGTCTACAGGAGGGGAAGCCTGTCCCCTGTGACAGTAGACTCCTGACCCTGGCCCCAGAACTTGACGCCCAAGGCCTGATCCGAGTTGGGGGCAGGCTGTGACGTGCCCTGAATTTAGCGGAAGATGTGAAACACCCTATCGTCCTAGGAATGCTAGCAAGCATAGAGTCACAGAGTTGATCATCCAACGGTACGACCAATTAGTGTGCCATGCAGGGGAAGAGAGGGTCGTCGCGGAGATCAGGAGACGGTTCTGGATCCTCCAAGGAAGAGAAGCTGTGCGTAGATTTCAGCAAACCTGCGCTGATTGTCAAAGGTGAAGAGCTCAGCCTGCCATACCACAGATGGCCGACCTGCCACCCTGTTGTCTGAAGATAGGAGAGAGGGCGTTCCATTCAACTGGAGTGGACTGTTTCGGCCCGTTCTTGGTCAAGAGAGGAAGAGGGACTGAGAAGCGGTGGGGAATCGTCTATAAGTGTATGACGACTAGGGCGGTACATATCGAACTGTTGCAATCTATGAGCGCTGACTCCTTCCTGATGTCCTTCTGGAGGTTCCAGGCCAGGAGAGGGACACCTGCAACTCTACTATTGGATCATAGAACTAATTTCAAGGGAGGAGAGTCCGAGCTGCGGGAGAGCTTTGGAGCGATTACAGAAGACTCACCTAGCTCCAGCTCAAGTTCACTTTCAGTTCAACCCCCCGAATGCCCCTCACTTCGGGGGGACTTGGGAAAGAGAAGTGAGGTCCATCAAGACAGCCCTGTACACCGTCCTCGGGGCCCAGACCGTCAGTGATGAAGTCCTCGCCACGGTGCTTACCGAAATAGAGGGAGTACTGAACTCAAAGCCACTTGGATACGTGTCCACCGACATTGTGGATGTTGACCCTGTGACTCCGCACTATCTCCTCATGGGGCGGCTGGACCCTGCTCTCCCCCCAAAGCGTGTACAATCAAGATGAGATGAGAGGAAGAAGGATGTGGAGACACAGCCAGGTTCTTGCGGATCAATTCCGGTCCCACTTCCTCCTGTACTACTTGCCCTCACCTCAGGCCAGACAGAAGTGGGTGAAAGATAAGAGTAACCTGACAGAAGGTACAGTAGTGATGATAGTGTATCAGTCTTTGCCCAGAGCTGTGTGGCCAGTGGGTAGAGTGAGTAAGGTCATCGTGAGTTCCGATGGAAGGTCAGGGCAGCGGATGTTCTGGTTTGGGGGCAGACCTACACCAGAACAGTGACAAAACTAATAGAGCTCCCTGCCTTCCCTGGCCCCCACGCAGAGAACCTACCTCCTGATCCTGCTTCTGCGTCTTCATCCTCCTAAGTAGTAAACCAACATCAAAGAATGTGGATGGCCAGAGGACTGCCCACGACTGAACCTATCCGAATTGACTTCGACTATGAGCTTCTAAGTTTAGAAGTTTAGTTCCCCCTTGCTGCTGCCCGGTTAAGTTCCCTTTATTCCTATTCTATTTGCCTCGGTTTATTATTTTCTATTCATTATTAATACTGTTCTGTATAGTTTGGTTCATGCGGCACATGTTGTGTGTGCGCATGTTGTGTGTGGTTCTACTGGTGCTGCTGTAGTCTGTTGGCGCACTGCGTCCTGATTGGTGCGTGATCCTGTGTGTGTGTGTGTGCAAGTTTGAGAAGTAAGACAAATAAAGAGACTAATTCGGCTGAAGTAGCCACACTTAGCTCCTAGCTCTCAAGTTTGGTAACCTAAGGGACCTTTATGCCAGTGTGAGACTCTACCTGAGGGATTTCGCCGTCTGAGGAATATCGGCACCGTGAAGAGGGATTTTAGAGACTGTCTCCTGACTTCTGTGCGGACTGCATCAGCTGGGAGTTGCTAGCCAGCTCGGCTAGTTTTGCTTCGTCAACCACGTTCCCAACAACGTGGAAACCCATGACTCTGCAGCTGATAACCCCCTTCGTTGACAGTTACCTTCCTCCTCTCTTTAAGGTTAGCCTGCCTCCTCTCCCCATCGGTCAATGGATCCCCCGGCAACCCCCCCCCCTCTTTCCTTCACCATCATCTGGGACGTTATATCTCCACGTGAGCTCCAACCCCAGGCAACTTGGTACCATTAGTGTGGGCATTAGTTCAGTGATTTAGCATATCTAAATCTAGTGTTTTACTCTGTTTACTCTGAGTGTGTTTATGTCTGTTTATTTAGTGTTATAAATCTACACTGTTTTTCATTATCCCCAGCCCTTCCCAGTCATTTAGTGATTGTCCACAGTATCTTCATGTCCAGAGTGGGACGCCTGCGGAAGTGGCTAGCGGCCTACCTTTATTAGCTTAATTGTGCAGTTGGGTTTAGGTGGCTTAAGCGTGCTGCCCTACATACAGTACAGGTTTGTAGCCCTCCGCTACAGACATTGTATGAATTGTTCAATGATGTCGGGTCAGAGCGCACTTATTGTTTGGTGAATAGATCGGCTTTTCTCTGTTGCCAA
This sequence comes from Seriola dumerili, assembly GCF_002260705.1. Taxonomy (NCBI): domain Eukaryota; kingdom Metazoa; phylum Chordata; class Actinopteri; order Carangiformes; family Carangidae; genus Seriola; species Seriola dumerili. Next base: position 13,462 of record NW_019174653.1, read on the forward strand.
GTAACGCAGCGTCGTCAAACACTTAATTTCCGCGCTGAACGGGTTGTTTCAGTTGGAGATGTTATTTAATCCTTCACAAACTCCACAACGATCATTATTCCCTCGTGATTGAGTCATATATTTTCAGTGATTCAGCATCGTGTGAGGTTTCCAAAACACTTCGACGTGGAATGACAGCAGCCCTTTAAGATTGTTATTGATTTGGTCTTAGTGAGTTAGGAGTCCTCTCCACTACTTCTAACTTCTCCCAGACTTAGAAGCTTTTAGCGTTAAGTGGCTTTGTGAATAGCTCTTAGTAATTTGTCTGGTCCTGACTGTCGTCAGCACGGAGGCATAAAAACAATTGATCATCATCAACTGATCAGTGAATAAACAACTATAACTGGTTCTATAATAACAAACAGAAGGAGCATGCACAGGTTTATCTGTTATTGATCAGAATAAGAACATTGACCATATCTGAACAGGTTGACCTGACCTGAGAGTCTCCAGTGCACAGTGTGGACTCTCCAGTCCAGCAGAGATCAGCTTCACTCCTGAATCCTGCAGGTTGTTGTTACTCAGGTCCAGGTGTCTCAGACTAGAGGACTGGGAGCTGAGGACTGAGGACAGAGCTTTACAGCTTCTCTCTGAGAGGTTACAGCCACTCAATCTGAAGAGATGATATGAACAAGAACAGAAATAACATTAGTATTCAAATAAAATCACACTTTATGTTTTTGGTGATGTGTAATCTCTTCTCACATTTTGAGTATTTGATGCTCTATTCTAAACAAGCTGGAGAGTTTATACCTGCACGTCAATGTGGAGAAATATTTCATGTTGATTAATTCATTCGTTTGTCTCTCATCTTAAAATATAACAGAAACCTTTTCCATGAAACCAAATATCTGTGGACTTACACAGCTTTGTTGGAGGCTTTGACCACTGGCAGCAGCTTCAGAAGAGCCTCCTCTGAAGCAGAGTATTTCTTCAGGTCAAACACCTCCAGATCTTCTTCTGAGGACAGTAAGATGAAGACCAGAGCTGACCATTGAGCAGGAGACATTTTATCTGTGGAGAGACATCCTGATCTCAGGGACTGTTGGATCTGCTTCACTAGAGAACGATCATTCAGTTCATTCAGACAGTGGAACAGGTTGATGCTTTTCTCTGCAGAGGGAGTCTCTTCAATCTTCTTCTTGATGTACTGGACTGTTTTCTGATTGGTCTGTGAGCCACTTCCTGTCTGTGACATCAGACCTCGTAGGAGAGTCTGATTGGTCTGCAGTGAAAGACCCAGGAGGAAGCGGAGGAACAAGTCCAGGTGTCCATTTGGACTCTGTAAGGCCTCGTCCACAGCTCTCTGGTAGAAGAGTGTTGGTTCAGGTTTGTTTCTGAACAGTTTAGACTTCCAGGAGGTTGATTGTTCTTCTGACATCAGATTGAGTCCAGACTTGATGAAGGTCAGATGGACATGAAGAGCAGCCAGAAACTCCTGAACACTCAGATGGACGAAGCAGAACACCTTGTCCTGGTACAGGCCTCTCTCCTCTTTAAAGATCTGTGTGAACACTCCTGAGTACACTGAGGCTGCTCTGATATCGATGCCACACTCTGTCAGGTCTGATTCATAGAAGATCAGGTTTCCTTTCTGCAGCTGCTCAAAAGCCAGTTTTCCCAGAGAATTAATCATCTTCCTGCTCTCTGGACTCCAGTGTGGATCTGTCTCAGATCCTCCATCATACTTGACCTTCTTCAGTTTGGACTGAACCACCAGGAAGTGGATGTACATCTCAGTCAGGGTCTTGGGCAGCTCTCCTCCCTCTCTGGTTTTCATCACCTCCTCCAGAACTGTAGCAGTGATCCAGCAGAAGACTGGGATGTGGCACATGATGTGGAGGCTTCGTGATGTCTTGATGTGGGAGATGATCCTGCTGGCCTGCTCCTCATCTCTGAACCTCTTCCTGAAGTACTCCTCCTTCTGTGGGTCAGTGAACCCTCTGACCTCTGTCACCACGTCAACACACTCAGGAGGGATCTGATTGGCTGCTGCAGGTCGTGTGGTTATCCAGAGGCGAGCAGAGGGAAGCAGTTTCCCCCTGATGAGGTTTGTCAGCAGCACGTCCACTGAGGTGGACTCTGTAACATCAGTCAGGATCTCAGTGTTGTGGAAGTCCAGAGGAAGTCTACACTCATCCAGACCGTCAAAGATGAACACGACCTGGAACTGATCAAACCTGCAGATTCCTGCTTCTTTGGTTTCAGTAAAGAAGTGATGAACAAGTTCCACCAAGCTGAACTTTCTCTCTTTCAGCACATTCAGCTCTCTGAAGGTGAATGGAAATGTGAACTGTATGTCCTGGTTGGCTTTGTCTTCAGCCCAGTCCAGAGTGAACTTCTGTGTTAAGACTGTTTTCCCAATGCCAGCCACTCCCTTTGTCATCACTGTTCTGATTGGTCCGTCTCTTCCAGGTGAGGCTTTAAAGATGTCTTCTTGTCTGATGGTTGTTTCTGGTCTGACTGGTTTCCTGGATGCTGTTTCAATCTGTCTGACCTCATGTTCATCATTGACCTCTCCAGTCCCTCCCTCTGTGATGTAGAGCTCTGTGTAGATCTGGTTCAGAAGGGTTGGGTTTCCTGCTTTAGCGATCCCCTCAAACACACACTGGAACTTCTTCTTCAGGTTAGATTTGAGTTCACGTCGACAAAGTGGAGCAATAAGTTCTGAAGGAACAAACAACAAATAAGATCAATGAAGAAACTATAAAGTCAATATTTCATCATTTCATCTCCCTAAAGAAAACATGTATGAACATGTTTCCCTCCATGTGTTGATGTTAGTAAATGTCTCATTTCTCCATCATGTTGAATCTTTAGAGAAATCCTCTTACTGCTCTGCAGACAGTCAGCCAGCTGCTCCTGCTTCATTCTCCTCAGGAAGTTCACTGTGATCTTCACAAATGCCTCTCTGCTCCTCCTCTGCTCTTCATCCTCACCGTCCAACACCTCCTCATCCTCCCTCTGACTCCCTGAGCATTCTGGGTAATCTGGACTCAGAAGCTTGTGCATCTTCTTCAGCTCGTTCTTGACAAAAGTGACCATGTTCTCCTCCAGCAGCTGGAACAGAAAACTATATGAATGACAGCATCAAACATCAGATCCATGTTGGACAGACTGACAGTCCACTGGTCTGAAAGTGCAGCATGGAGATTATTGTGAACACAACAGATGGAGCAGTAGTTGTTGTACATGTACAGACCATAAATATGGAGTCCAGCTGTGTTTGATGCTGCTGGGCAGACTGAGCACTGGGAACCTCTGAGCTCTCCTGGTCCACTCTGTGGAGGAATCATGAAGAATGAGCTCACATTATGTCTGTCCACACAGAGACAGACACAAGCTAAAGGTCCATGAAGTCACGTTTGGATGTGACAGCCAATCAGACGACTCCCTGTAGCGGTAAAGGTTTACTAGTCCTGCTGAGTGACAGTTATTATAAGGTGAGCTGAGTGAAAAGGAAGCTGAGCAGCAGACACACTACCACCATCCTACCACCTGATTCTGTGAGTCGTTACCATAGAAACACAACCACTTTTTAATTTCTACTTTAAATCTAAAGTCTGAAAACCTGTGATTTCATCCAGTGTCTTTGGTGAGAGAAGAGTGATGTAGTCCTACTGAACACAAACCATGTGACTACATGAGAGTTTTGTGTTGTTGTTGTTTCAGTTTATGGTTCCCTCACTAAAAGGTATTTTGTATTATGTGTATGTAATGTATCAGGTGTCACATTTTATTAGTTTTTATTCTCTTAATGAAGTTTCAGAATTATTATTTTTAAATAATGAAAAGCTTGCAGAGATCTTTTTTATGAATGTATATTTATAAAGTCATTTCATCTCAGCTTTAGTAGGTGAGGTCTTCAGGTGAGTTGCACCTTTTTACAGAACGACAGGTATCATGTCTTCAGTCGTAGCGTCTTTACGTCCAACGTTTTTCAGACGTGTTATTAGTGATGTTCAGTGAAACGTCCTAAATGAATGTAGGAAAACTTTCCCCCTGACTCCTGTGAACTGATATCATGTCTCTCTGATGTAGTTCAGACGTGTTTGTGCTCAGTGGGAAACAGCAGCATCAACAGAGGATGAATATCACACTGTAATGTGTCAGGAAAGACTTTCCATCATCAGTCTGAAACTCTTACCTTTGATCGACCGACTGGAGTTTATCTTTGAAGTTTAAAGGTAACTTCATACTGTTGTCACTCTTCATGGACACACAGCTGGGTTCAGGCTCAGAACCAGGTCCAGGAGAGTCTGGTCTCTGATGGATCCTGATGAAAAAGAAACAAAATAATGAATTAACAGTCACATATTCAGTTGAAGCAAAATATAATAAAGTATTAATACTGAGACAAACTTACTTTTCATCAGATAAATGTCTTTGTTTAAAATTAATATCAAACTCCTTCGACCGGTCGCTCTTGAAGGACACACAGCTGGGATCAGGAGATTTAGGTCTCTGATGGATCCTGATACAAAAACATCAATGATACATGTGAATATTGGACAAAATACTGATGTAAAATACATTAAAGTTTTAACATACGCTGAGTTCACACTTCATTAGATACAGCTGTGCAATCTGTTGTAATTCAGAACAACAGTTGTGCTTTAAATTCTACCTTTAAAACAATAACAATGTTCAGGTTTTGTCGACACTGTCGGACATTTATAAAGAGGTCACAGTTAAAGCTGGTGTTGTACTGACGACATTATACTGAGAGCTATTCCCTGTTTACATACAGCAGGGGTCAGAATATTAGGAACACCTCTGAATATAATGTAGTCCAGTACAACACCATCACTGACTATGAGCTCAATGATAAAACATAGAAGTGAACATTATAGACGTCATAACGTGACTTGATGGAACAACAGTTAGAGATGCTCACCTCTGAGCTGTGGTCGTTCTGTCATGTTGCCCACACAGAGAGGTTTCAGAGGGAGGGGCTTCCTCCTCTCTGTCCTCACACTGATCCATAGCAGAGCCCCCACCGTCACACCAACACAACAACCTGCTGGGAGAGCGCACACATCATTTCCCATCATTCCTCTCAGTCACATGACAAACACACAGAGCTCTGACGGGAGGAAACCCGTGGAGCTTTGGAACAGCTGCTTCATCCCAATAATCAATACACTGATCTGACAGTTTCCATGTTGCTGCAAGTTTTCACTTCTGTCTGACGGACTTTGAAAAGCTCTTCAACATTTGAAACCCCACTGTACTGTACTACTGTATCCGGTCAGAGCACGCAGCCAAAAGCTCCACACATGAACCATGTTACCTGAATTCACCTCCACATCAGCTCCCAGAGACTTTCCACCTTCACCTGTAGGTTCTCCTGAAGTACAGGTTCAAATCCCGCCTTCACAAAATGGCCTCTACGCAGTTTACACAGACGGGACCATGGCAGCACGCGACATGACGCAGCAACAGCGGGAACGTTAATATGAAACTAAAGTGAACAGGCCTACAGCCTGGTAGGCGTGTGGGGGAGGGGTGCTGCACTTTTACTTTAAACCACACAAACAACACAAGTTACATCAATGTCGGGACGTTTTCTTCTGACTGACAACTCGGGACTTTTCCCGCCACTGGTACCGGACGGTTCGAGCCCTGAACCAGTGAGACGTGTCCAGTCAAAGCTGGGAGCTGTTAGTCACATCTCTGCTGTTCCTACTGGAAGTAAACACCTCACTCACCTGAACAAACATCATTCAAGAGTCAAACTGTGGAAAGTGTCGCTTACAAATACCTTTGGACGGAGGGAGAGGACACCGCGGCTCCACGAGCTCAAGAAGTGAAACTTTACCTGTCCAACGGGCGGTGCCGTGACGTCACGGTTGACTAGGTAACAGGAGGAAGACGCGGGCGGAGCCAACAAGAATGAGAACAGGTAAACAGACTTGATATGAGAGTTTTCTAATGGGCTGTACACGATGTGAGAACAGCCCCGACAGCACTGTGGAACAACAGGTAAAGTTATATTATGTTAGTTAGTTAGTTAGTTAGTTAGTTAGTTAGTTAGTTAGTTAGTTAGTTAGTTAGTTAGTTAGTTAGTTAGTTAGGTAGTTAGGTAGGTAGTTTGGTAGTTAGATAGGTAGTTAAGTTATAACTTTTCCACATTAAATATAAAAAAAAATACTAAAATAATGTTACGTATTTTGAGCTGTGTACTTAGATTATCCCAAATGTCTGTTTCAATTCTCAAACCAGAGAGATTTGTAATTTTTGTGATCTAGATTTTGACGCTCTTTTTCATTTGGTCGCCTGTCAGTTACGTTATATTCCCTATGCGCATGCGTTGGCGTTGTAGTTGCGCCTGAAGCTGAAAATGGAGTTTTATCCAGTTTTAAATCACATTTTAAAGCTCCACGAGCTCACAAAGTGAAACTACACCGTGAAATGTGGATTGCAATTCCTGCATTCCACATTTTCATTTGTCATTTCTGACATTTAATGAATATTTTAATGGAATGCACAACTGTTGATACTTCACCAAATCAATGCCACTTGTATTAATCTCTCTGTGATGTCTACTCTTAGGAAAGAAAACAGACTCAACTGTCCTTGGACACAGGAATAACGTGACATTTAAGCCTTCATTTAGTCAAAATTGCTTTCAAATAAATGAACTGTATGTTTATGAACGTTGTGATTACTATTTATTAGTAGGCTAGTGTTGTTTTTTATTTCTTTGTTTGCTATTATCTACATATTCAAACAATACTAATGTCTTTCACTCAGTTTTAGTCAGTTGTATGATTGAAGTTGATCAATAAAGTCTGATTTTAACCTCCATTAATACGTCATTTGTATATTTTCATTATTATATATGATGTATGTTTATATATATTCAACACATTTCCTTTAAATTGATCAGATTTGAAGATATTGAGGTTGAGTTTACTTGACATGTGGAGTGAATGTGTGTTATTGTACTTTTTTTTGTCGTTAAGATTATTGATCTCTGTTTTGTTTTGTTGATGTGGGAAGTGTAAATTATATATATCGAGAAATCTAAAAAAGTGTGTCCAGTCCCTTCCCATGAATGTGGAATTTCCTATTATTAAAATATATTGTACAAAGTTTGACTCAGTATTTCCCAGTTTTATCAAGAATATTTTTTATTTATTTCCTTCCGCCGTCCTCACAGCTGCGACATCTTCAGAGAGTGGAGTGGAAACTTGCAAAGGTTCCTGAAGGCAGCACTGTAGTCCGCACTCCGGTTTGGTTCGTTTATCTCGCTCTCAAACAACATACACGTTAAAGAACTATCTCGGAACGGTGTGTGTTTTAGTAATCATATTAATAATCAAATTTATAATTATCATTATCATATTCACAGATGATATGTCGAGAAGAGTCTAAATATCGCGATACTTCGTTGCTACGCTCTCCTGTGCGCTAGCAGGATCAGCTAGCTGCCAGCTACGCAGTAAGGAAAACTAAGGTAAGTGCTTCAATTCACACATATAAACGACATCATTATATATATGAGTCGATGGTGAACTGTTTTATTTACAATTGGCACAGTACGAAATTAAAACCCTGAAATGAAGTTATAAACTACGTTAGCTCACGAAGAGCATTAGCATGTAGGAGCAGGCTAATGCTAGTGGCAGTCGTTGTATGTAGACGTTAGCCTCGACTGTTGACCTCGGCCTCCAGGTGAAGAGAAAACCAATATAAATAATTTCGGCATTTTAAGTCACGGAGCTCGATACACACGTTCATTTACAAACTTCTCTGGATAAATAGTGCGTCAGTAGCTTCAAACTCCGGGGTGATAACAGCGAGTTAGCTTCGCTGCTAACATAGCTCAGGTTTCAGCTCTCCCTCATTCAAATGTTGTGGTAGAAATTTTCACCAAACTGAAACTTTTCCACGTTTACTCTCCAGATAGTGTTTCACTATGGGCATACTGATTTAGGGTCTGTGCAGGTCCTGACGAGTCTTTGAAAAGAGCACTTCAAGGCCTGTTAATCAGTAAAATATCTGATTATTAGTTAAAGCTGCTGTGAAATCTCTAGAACTATTGATTCAGACCTGTGACGTTCTCTTAACTCCATGGATAAGGTTCTCCATCCATTTTTATTCTGCTCATTCAGATTGTGATAAATTATTATTTTCAGTTATTGTCAGGAATTCTCCTCTGATTTTGATGTGTGTGTTAGTGTGAAGTAGGTATTAAATTATAATCTTTAAAAAGACTCGGATTTAACCTGCTGTGTTGTGTATTGGTCCAGTTCACCCCATCCTTTCAAGACTCTAGAATACTTTGATGTCAATGACAGTCATTTACAAATACACAAGGGATTAAACTTCGTCTATTTGGGGTTAGTGATGCTAAAATTCACATTTAATGAGTGTGAAACCAGACAAGTGGGTCTGGGTCAGTGACACTGGGTACATGTACTGTACAGTGTGGTTCAAAGGCCTGAGAGTAGAAAAGCGGTCTCAGACTCTTGGACCCCGCTGTCTGTGCAGATGAAGTATTTAATAAAGTCTCTGTTAAGATGATTCTTATTCTTCTTTCACGTCTTTATAAAAGTGACTATAAGCCGTTAACAAACAGTGATATAGAGGTTTATTATATTAATCACATCTCTCTGATGTTTTGAAATTTCTCTTTCACTGAGGATGCTTCCATCACTCTCTGTCCACATCAGTTCATTTTCTTCCTCCTTGTCTGAGGTGAATTTTGAGTCTTTTAAAGCCTTTTCTGTCTCCTTTCTTAGCCTTCTTTAATTGCCTCTCATGTCCCAGTAATTACAACTTTCACCTGCTCAGGTGGCTGTTAATGAATCGCAGTCATTTTCTTCTGTTTACATGCCTCTGTGGCTCAGAGCCCTTCCGCTGGCTTCATAGTGGAGGCAGCGTCTGAAGAATGTCTCTGCCTCATTGTGTTTCAGCAGAAACTCTCCAGAGAAGAAGAGGAGTTCCCCTTCACTTTGACCACATTTAGTCTTTGCACAAGACATTAACTGACATTAACTTACCCAATTCTTAAAGATAGACACCTGCTTCATTCTTTATCTTGACTCAGCTGTACTGAGAGAGCGGCTCCCCTTTGTGACATCATGTCTCAGAAGTCGCAGTCAGACGGCAGTCAGAAACACTTCGCTGTGGGTCGGGGGCTCCTGGCTGCCGCAGAGACCTTGAACTTCAGCATGAACGAGCAGAGATCCAGCCGGCAGATGGGGGGCATGGCCTCAGGTGTGGGGGTGGGCAGTGGTGTGGAGGGCCAGGATGGCAGCGGTCAGATGTCCCGGCGTGGCGGGGGCAGCAATCTTGGCAGCACCATGAAGCTGTTTGCCAGTTTAGGGCTGTCGCCCTCTGACCTGGACGCTCTGGCTGAAATCCCAGAGGAGGACATCAGCGTGGAGACGCTGCCGCACATCCTCATGCAGCTCAAGAACCGCAAGGGGGACGCAGGAGAGCGTCGGGGGGCGTCCTCCATGTCCTCTGATGCTGCATATCGAGGAGGGAGGGACAGCTGGGACAACGTGCACATGGGGAGGATGGACGGTCCTTCTCTGGCTCAGGGTTCAGCCCGGGCCCAGCCCTCTACTGACTTTGGGTACAGTTCCCTGCAGGACGTCTCCTCCAGCCGCGGCTATGGCTTGAATTACAGCAGCAGCGGGAGTGGGAGCAGAGAGAGGCCGTATTCTGAACTTTCCCATCACGATTCCTACAGTGGGCTCGGCATGGGGCCGCCGTCGTCCGACTCCGTCTTTATGCAGAGGAGGATGGGCTCCCCATCAAACGGAAAAGTCCAAGACTTCTTGGGAGTCATGCCCCCCATGTTCCCCCATGTGTGCTCTCTTTGTGACTTTGACGTTCATTCCACCATGGTGAGTACCGTCCAGCCTCCTCTTTTCCCTTCGGACTAACTTTAAATGTTTCTGTTCAGATACCTGAGCTCAGCTCCAGTCTTCTGTCCACGTCAGTCAGTGGCAGGTGGTAACCGTCCCTCATGCTCCAGTCACTGGAAGTCCAGTTTGCATCGTGTAATTTCCTTGTTTTTTGTCACCTGACAGCATGAACTGTATCTTCATTTTCTTACACCTGAAGCTCTGCAACATGAACCAGTCAGGTCTGAGTCTCTTCAGTCGACATCAGCCAATTATCTTCAGATAGATTCAGTTCTTGTCACTATCAATTCACCCTCAGATCATCCAGTTAAAGTATTCACATGTTACATATAATCACATATGTGACACCTGGAAGTTAAACAGAAAAGTGTCACAATAAAATTCAACTTTATTGTTCAAACCTGCTGCAGATGCAGATTCAAGTCTGGAAGTGTCTCTTGAACCAATCAGCAGCTGATTACATGATGACATCACTCACTGTCTCCTCAAACACTTGAATCTCAGTATCAGCTGTTTAAAAACAGGTGTTCAGATCTATTGCTCCACAGGTATATCAGCTGATGGTCATTTTGTTTAAACACCTTTTTGATATGAATCATTTAATTGTGGATTTGAATAATTTGTAATTTCTTGTTGCTCATTAGTTGATTTATACTCCAGTAATTATATATCTGAAAGAGGCAGGATTTATCGTCTCCTCCGTCCTTCTTGTAAATAATAACAAGAACTTACTTGAACATACATAATCGAGCAGCTCTAACACCCAGGTCTAGTTACAGCAGGAAGAAATTCATTGTCACGTTTCAGGTGGTGAAGAGAACCTGCAGTCGTCTGTTACACCTGTTTTTATAAAGCTGACATTTGACTGAGACCCACCTAAAGCGAACTTTACTTTTAATTTCTAATACTGGCCGGAGTTTGAATTTGGCTCTTGAATTCTGAAAACAAGGATCCAGTGTTTATTTGGCTCAAACACAAAAGGTTTAATATTGAGGTGAACTCTCCTCTAACAGAGGTTCACTGGAGGAGGAACAGCTCGCTGAGTGTCAGTAATTCTCTGTTTGTAGGAGTGGAACCAGCACATTAACGGACTCCGACATGCTGAGAACAGACGACAGCTTCTCGACATGTGAGTCACTGTGACACACACACACACACACACACACACACACACACACACACCGTTCTGAGTTTCAGAACAACGCCTCTCCCTCAGTGAGATGTTTCTTTTATACAACAGTTGTCATGCGCCATATTAGTTAAATAAACAACAGATCACGATTTGTTTGTTTATTTAATCATTTATTTGGCTGAGACAACACAAATAGTTCTGCAACATGACTGGTACTGTACTGTTGCTAAGCAACACATGAACAATGTCCTGCTAGCTAGCTTGCTACCTTGTCTCCTCGTTCCCTCAGGTGTTTCTGAAGTATCCAGGCTTCTCCCTTCAGCCTCTCCTGATGACAAGACATCGTTTCATTCAAATGTTATTCCTGAAATATTTTCATCTTTGTTTGTTACAATCTGAACGTTAATGTGATGCTGATCAATGGTTAATATACCAGCTGTGAAGAGGAGTGATACATGTAGTGAAAAGTCCCAGTGCTGTTATTCTCTATATCAGCCTCATGGAATGACTCTGTCCAATCAGATCACTCGGTTCAAACTAACTGTTGTAAAATGTTGGTTATATTTGTGTTGTCTTCAGGTACCCAGACTGGGACCCTGGTATGGCCTCTGGCAGAGGGTAAGAGACACACACACACACACATCGGATGAAACTGTAGAAGAATGTAGGAGCTTTTCATATTAGTTGGTTTCCTCTACAGTGAAGTGACTCGTTAGCTTTAACACACAGTGTACATAAAGGGCTTTTCATTACCGATTAATCGTTATTAATTTAGTCACGAAATGGTGACATCTTGTGTCTTTGTCCAACATCCAGAGATAATCGGTTCTCGCTACTGAGAGGCTGAAACTTATGATTTTTATTTTTGGATTTTTATTTTGAAAAGCTGTGTTAATTATTAATCGATTGTCATAATAGTTTAATTTTCTGTAATCAACTAATCGATCATTTCGGAGCCAGGTGTATTTTTTCTATATAAAGGTTAAGAAACATATCCATCAAACGTCTCCGTGTGGACTCAACTAATAATACTCAGTAATACACCTTCCTTCATGTGGACGGTGGTAACCCGTAAAGTCGAGCTTTCTCCTTTATCTTTAAGGGTGTAAACTCTATTCTGTCGACCTGAGAGGTTTCAGAGGTTTAAGCTCCGAGCTGTTTGATAACTCTGTTTCTGTTCCAGTGGGGGGGTACTGGAGACCCCCAACCTGTCTGCAGGACTACTGGGACCCGCCCCCATGTCTTCAGCTCAGACAGCAGGAGGGATGTCCTCCAGCTGGGGTAAGACGCACACATTATTATTCCTTTTCTTCTGCTCCTCTTCCTCCTCATTCTTCCTTTTCTTCTTCTCCTCCTCCTCCTCTTCATTCTTCCTTTTCTTCTCCTCCTCCTCCTCCTCCTTCTTCTTCTTCTCCTCCTCCTCCTCTTCATTCTTCCTTTTCTTCTCCTCCTCCTCCTCCTCCTTCTTCTTCTTCTCCTCCTCCTCCTCTTCATTCTTCCTTTTCTTCTTCTCCTCCTCCTTACTCTTCTTCTTCTTCTTCTTCTCCTCCTCCTCCTCTTCATTCTTCCTTTTCTTCTTCTCCTCCTCATCCTCCTTACTCTATTTCTTCTGCTCCTCCTCCTCTTCATTCTTCCTTTTCTTCTCCTCCTCCTCCTCCTCATTACTCTTCTTCTTCTTCTCCTCCTCCTCCTTACTCTTCTTCTTCTTCTCCTCCTCATCCTCCTTACTCTTCTTCTTCTTCTGCTCCTCCTCCTCTTCATTTTTCCTTTTCTTCTTCTCCTCCTCCTCCTCCTTACTCTTCTTCTTCTCCTCCTCCTCGTTCTTCCTCTTGTACTCCTCCTCGTTCTTCTTCTCCTTCTACTACTCGTCATTGTTTTTCTCCTCCTCATTCTTCCTTTTCTTCTGCTCCTCTTCCTCATTCTTCTTCTTCTATCTTTACAAAAAGCAGGAGATCGATATGAAACAAAGAAAACGTGTTAACGCTCAGTGTGTTTGTCAGGAGGAGGTGGAGGTCCCGGTCTGTCAGGAAACAACCAGCTGGGACAGAATAAGGTCGGTCTGCTCCTCTGTCACTCTCCTGTAAACATTCATCTAATCTAAGATCTAATTAATGCACTGAATTGTATCATGTGGGTAAATGGAAACACAGGTCAGGGCTCACAGCAGCGAACCATCTGGAGAAAGAAAACTCTCCGACTGTGTTTACTAAAGGAACACAGTCGGAGAGTTTGATAGTTGATTCAGGGTTAGACGGGGTTGCTAATTAAAGGTGTGTGATAATGGTTGAGGTGCTGCAGTAAAGTGAAGTGAAATGTTGTTTGTCCTCAGCTGAGGAGCAGAGTGGTGGTGGTGAAGTACGACAGGAAGCCTCTCAGCAACAAGACTCTGTTCGCCTTCACCGAGCCGTTCGGCTGCCTGAGGGAACACCTGGTCCTGAAGAACAAGGTGCAGAGACCGGGTCGGCCTCCGCTGCTCGGAGACGGCTTCACGTCTTCTTCAATTTGTGCTGTATTATGACAGACTGTGTTTAAATGTCCTGACCCTGGAGTTTTATCTCCGTGTCCCTCAGGCCTTCCTGGAGATGAACAGTCACGAGGAGGCTCAGGACATGGTGAACTACTACGAGCAGCATCCGGCGTCTCTGTACGGCAAACCCATCACCTTCTACCTGTCCAAGAGGCTGATGGTCATCGAGGTGACGCGTCGTTTCAACAAATAAAACTCATCAAACTGTCGCTCGCCTCAGCCTCAGAGTCTGACGCAGCTTTTTGTGTTTGACCCTCAGAAGGACGAGCGGTCCTCGGACAGGTCGAGGGACAGACCTGTCAGGGAGGTCAAAGGTCACGGCAGCCAGGTGGTTTTCTTCTCCAACCTGCCCAGAGAGGAGGAGAAGAAGAAGGAGCTGCTGACCATTGCTAGACGCTTCGGCGTCGTGGAGAAACACCTGTTTTTAACTGACCAGGTAAACTGAGGGTTTTTCTTATTGTTGCAGAGATTTTATTGTTATTATCATTATTATTATTATTATTATTATTATTATTATTTTCTTTTAAAAAAAAATTGCTTTTTAATGAGCATACAAAAACACATACAACCTCTCCACCCACACACATACAGAGTAATTAGTAAATAAAATATGAATACAAAAAGTAAACAAGTACGATATATTTTAAAAATATTATAAATAAAGAATTAAAAAAAGGAAATAAAACAAAATAGGGCGTCAAGTCCAAGAGAGACTATCCTGGTTCTCATCAGAGCAGGTATTTGATATTTAGACCGAACCGTTTTCCTTTAATTACGTTTGAACTCGTTAATCTGTGACTCAGCTCAGACCAGGTTTCCAGGTATCGTGTGTGTGTGTGTGTGTGTGTGTGTGTGTGTGTGTGTGTGTGTAGGCGTTTGTCCAGCTGGGAACCCCGGAGGACGCAGAGATGCTGGTGAAGTATTACAGCGTGAACCCCCTGAACATTAAAGGAAGACCCATCCGCCTCAACATCTGCACCAAGTACAAAACGCTCACGTGAGTTCAGAGCACCGGACACCTGTTACAGTCTTTACAGCAGGTTTTAGTGCTCACCTGAAACTCACAGGGATCCGGCCAATAAAATAAAGCTTGACTTAAATTTTATTCCTCCGCCCGGCGACAGTCAGAGCAGCAGCCATTTTGTTTTCGGGTTGTCCGTCTCATTCTTGTCAACAGGATATCTCAGAAACGCCTTGACGGAACTTCTTCACCTTTGGCACAAACATTCACCTGGACTCAAGGGTGAACTGATTAGATTAGGGGGGGGGGGGGTCAGAAGGTCAGGTGTGACCTCAGAAAACAGTCGACTTTTTAGCCATTACTTCAATATTTTCTCTGAAACTCTGGATAAACAGGAAATGTGACGCTGGGAACTAGTCTGATTGGCAAAGTGATACGACCAAAGGAAAACTTAAAGTTTAAAGTTTAGATTTGTTGTCTTAAATTTATTGTGAAAGGTTCACAGGTTCCTGTGTGAACTGGAATTGGTTCGAGCTTTGACGAAGGAGAAGGCAGGAGAGAAACGAAACACGATGAAGCTTTACCTGAAGAAGCAAAAAAAGGAAGATATCCACCCTCAGAGGAGAGTGGATCTCACATAGAGGAGGTGCCCAGCAGATGTATATCCTCAGTTCTTAGTGTTATAGTTCTGAGCTATAACTCAACCCTGAACAAGAGACGTGAATAACAAACACACATTCACTTAGAAAATCCAGAGAACAAGTCTCCAGAACTTCATAGAAGAGAATCGCTCTGTTTTTTAAGTGTCTGGATCACAGCTGAATCACTAGCTATCAAGCTGCTGTGATAAAATCTACTGATAAATGGTGATAAGCAGGAAGCTGTAGAAATGATACTGAGCACGTTTCTGGTTTGTGGAAGGGTGAACCCTGGAGACTAGGGGGGTATCTGGAGACGAGTCGCAGCCAGAGGAGCAGCGGAAGAACGCCTTCCTCCTCCTCCCCATCTTCTGGAACCAGGACCTCTCTCAATTTCCGGACCTCCTCCTCCAATATTCCGCATGCCAGCTCCATGGACTCAGAGAGAGGAGAAAGAAGAAGGAGGAGGAGGAGAACAGAGGGAAAGCTGAGGAGGAACCTGCCGGTAGAGGAGGAGGAGGTGTCGGAGTCGAACTGGAGGGGGAGGACGGAGGGGAGGGGGAGGGGGAGAGAGCAGGAATTACGGATGGAGCAACTAAAGAGGGAGGTAGCCTGAGAGGGCGAGTCTGTGAAGGAGACGGGTTGGAAGTCGTCTTCAGGAACCGTTCAAGACGAGCATGGTGAGAAATTCAGGACAAGAACATGGAGGATCTTCTCAAATGATGTTTGAAACTTAATGTGGTGAAACAATCGTCAAGGTTTCAGACAGTGAATGGAATGTCAGATGACACACTGGACATCAGTGCGGGGACTGAAGGTGAGGCCAGGCAGGGGGCAGGAGGTCAGAAGGCATGGACGGAACGGCAACAGGAAACTGAAGAACCTTTCGACCTGAAAACACGAGAACAAAGACGAACTGACGGCGAGACCAGGGAGAGTTCAGAAGGCCGAGGAGGGAGTCCCGCCCCCAGACCGTAGGTGAGGCGGGGCTTGATGATCGAGTCATTAACGGGGTGTTTTTGTTTTTTTTTTTGGTTTTGTGGTGGTTTATGGATTGTTGTTACCTGTCCAGTTTTTGAAATCAGGACTTCCTTGAAGAAACATGGAGACTTTTTGTGACAGCTGGAGTGACGCCCCCCCCCCCCCCCCGGCCCCCCCCTCCCACCCCCCCGCAGGAAGAGGAGCGAAGCAAGATCTCGAAGACTCTGAGCCACATCGGTACTAGATTCACAACACGTTAACATGACGAACTGAGTTTTAGTTCCAAATTAATAATTATATTAATTATCAGAGAAATGAAAGGTTAGTACTCAGGAAGTGAACATGTTTCAGTTGGAGAATGATGATGATGGTGGTGATGAGATTGAGATGATGTGGTGATGGTGGTGATGATGGTGATGGTGGTGATAGAGTATGATGCTTGATGCGGTGATGATGGTGATGGTGGTGAGATGATGGTGATAGATGATGATTGGTGATGTCATGAGATGGTGATGGTGATGGTGGTGATGATGGTGATGGTGAGATGGTGATGGTGGTGGTGATGGTGGATGATGGTGATGATGATGGAGATGGTGATGATTGTGGTAGATGTGGCTGGTGGTGATCGAATGATGATTGATGATGTATGATGATGAAAAAAAAAAATTTTTGAAAAAAATGGTGGTGATGATGATGATGGAGTGGTGATGGTGTGTGTGTAGATGATGATGATGATGATGGATTGATGATGGGTGATGGTGGCGGTTTCTGTGTGTTTATAATGAGAGCTTGAACTCACGAATGGTGTGATACGCGCTCGTGTGTGTGGTGTCTCTCTGCGAGACAACACAAGGAAAAGGGGTTTTGTATCTCTCTGTCATGTCACGTTTTTAAATTGTTCCTTTCTCTTTCATCTTTCTCTTGGATATTTTTTATTTTATTATCAGCAAACACTCGGTGATAACATGGTATATGAAGTTACGAGAAACCGCAAACATTCAGCATGAATTTACATTAGTAGAGGACATAAAAACAGAGGGAAATTGTTTTTTGCTTATTATATATAAAAAATCTACAAGTTGAGAAGGAAAAAGAAACAGTGGGGAGAAGGGAAGAATCTGACCAAGTTTATAATGATGTGGAGTGAGAAGATAAACACAAGCTGATATTTGACTCGCCCCTCATCAGGTGGATCCTGATGAACATCGAGGGTGAAGACCTTAGAATAATCAAGAAGAGAAACCAGGAAGAAAACTTACGTTATAAAATACATCCGTAAACGTGATAAATTACAGACCAATGTAAGAAGAGACGGATTGAACGAAGCAATCATAATTCACAATAAAGCACATAGTGTATTATGTAAGTCGTATAAAATTCATTTGCAATTTTTGTTTCCAAAATATTTTAATTAATGAAGGATCCACTTGTTTATAGGAAAACCCAATCAGAATTCAGTGCTTGTCTTCAGAATAATCAACACAATAAATTTTCTGAACACATGGTTAGGAGAAAAAAATCTATAAAGAAAAAAGAAAAAAGATTTAAATCAGAGAAACATTGATTAAAGCCAACCAGGACATAAGAAAAGATAAAAAAAAAAAGGTACAAAACAACGAAGTAATTAAAGTTAACAAAAGAAAGTGCAATATAATACATAGAGAGTAAGAAAGAACATGGCAGAGTTAGTGTGGACATAAAGAGTAATACAGTCATAATTCAGAGCCTCTATAAAGTCATAGTTTAGTACTTTGTTTTGTTTTGTTTTTATATTGTGGGTAAAAGGTTAAAAACCATTCAGAAAGCCTGTTTGTTATTTTTCTATAAAGCACAGACTCTTCAGGTGTGATGCTCAGACACTGGTTGTACACGCGGTCTGCTCGTTGATTTCCTGTTTCTCAGGGAATGAGGGTGGTGAACATCGTGGGCTTAGACGAGGAATACAACTTCCTCACCGAGCTGCTGGGACTTGCCAAACCTTTTGGGAAAGTGGTGAACACCTGGTGCTGGACTTGAGACCTAGGTAGACCGACGTTACCTTGCGCGCGCCGCTGCAGTGTTTTATAGCATTGTAGAGTCTAATCCTCGCGTGGGTTGAAACGCTCACTGGCGTCTGTTGTGCTCATCACCTCCACACTGTTTCAGACGGAGCCAAAAACAAAGAAGAAAGTAAATTAAATATAATTATGTGAAAGAGTTTTTCCTGTTTTCCATTAGTTGTTTATTTTGGCCTGACAGCTTTCTGGCTCATTAAAACAAGCCCCTCCCATTCTCTCCCCCGATCAGGCGTACTTCATTTTGCCACAGAAGAAGAAGCTCCGAGCGATGGCCAAGTTCTACAACAGTAACGTGACGGCGTCGGTGTGCGGTAGAGCCGGTCCCAGGTCAGTTCACTCATGACCTAACCCCTACTCCATACACCAGGTGAGTCACAGCTGTTTGACTCTCAGGTGGTTTTAAAGAAACCAGGTCTCTGACTGCGTGATCTGTGATTATTAAAACTTTAAAGTTTTAGACGACAGTAAAACGTTAGTCACATTAGTCGATTCATTCATTTTATTGCAAACAGTTGATTTGTTTGAATGATTTTTCAAGCAGAAATGTTAAAGCTCTTGTTCCCGCTCGTTCACTGTGAAGTTTTGAACTGTGTTGGACAAAACGAGTACATTGAAGACGTCAACGCTGGACTTCAGGAAACTGATGAGACATTTCCTGATATTTTTTAAACAACAATCAGCAGATTAAATCATAATGAAAACAATGGGTTGGCTTCAATCCTCAGTTTAGACATTATTTGCTTCTCAGTATCTTTTAGACTAATTACATTTTTGGATAGTAAAATCCAAAGAAGTGACCTTTGACATCAGAGACCGAGTTAGGTGTGTCATGTCGCTCATGACGTCCTGTCTCTTGTCCTGTCAGTGGCGGCTCCATGCAAGGGGTGGTCTACGTGGGTCAGATCCGGCAGCAGTATAAATACTCAGACTGAGGCCGCCTGAAACTGTCGCCGACCGTTCGGGAAGTCAGGAAGTATTGTCCCTCAACAGGAGTCAAGAAAGAGTACGGAACCAGGACTGGACCTGCACCTGCAAGACACTGCAGAGAATCAGTCTGTCCTGTGGTTCCTCAAGTGTCCTCAGTCCCTGATGTCCTCTGTCCTCCGTGCTTCAGTTGAGATGGACAAAGCCGAGGACGCGCAGAGAGAATGGCTGAAAGATTGCAAAAGTTTAAATCACCAAAGTTCAACGGAAACGTCTGTGGCTCCTACGTCAGCAGGAAGTACAGGACAGCTCAACACGGGTGAGGGCTGAAGGTTTTATAATGTGTGTGTGTATATATAATATATAGTATATATATATTATCTATCTATCGTATATATATATATATATATATATATACTACTAATATAGTCTATATATATAATATATATTATATATATATCTATCTATCTATATCTATCTATATAAGTATATTATAGTAAGTAAATATATATATGTTTCTGGTTTATTGGTTTATGTATATATATATATATATATAGTATGTTATATATATATATAAGTATATATGTGTATATATATATTATATATATGTGTATATATATACTATATATAAATGTGGTATATATATATATATTATAGTGTGTATATATATATTTATATATATGTGTATATATATATATATAATTATGTGTATATATATATAGTATATGTGTATATATATATATATTATATGTGTATATATATATATATATATATATGGTATAGTCTATATTATATAATATATATGTATATATTATATATATGTGTATATATATATATGAGTATATATGTGTATTATATATACTATATATGTGTATAAATATATTATATATAGTGTTGTATATATAAATATTATATGTGTATTATATATATATATATTTGTATATATATATATATATGTATATATATATATATATATATATATGTATATATGTATATAGTATTATATATATATATATATATGTTATATATATATATATAGTATATATATGTTTATGTAATATATATATAGCATATATCATATATATATACGTATATATTGTATATATATATATTGTGTAATATATATATATATATATTATAGTATATATAATATATTATATATGGTATGTATATATATATATATATATACATGGTATACTATATTATATATGGTATATATATATACTATCTATATATATATGTATATATATATATATATGTATATATACTATATCTTAAATCTTATATATATAGTATATGTACAGATATATATAGAGGTATGTATATATATATGTATAATAGTAGTAGTACTAACTGTATATAGTATATGGTATATATGTATATATAATGTGTATATATGGGTATATATATGTATATGTGGGTATATATGTTATATATTAATATATGTATATATGGTATATTATGTATATTATGTATAGTTATGTATATAATAGTATATATATAATATGTATATATAATGTATAATATATATATGTATATAGTATGTAAAGATTAAAGATTAAATTCCAGTTGTATACACACGTGTGTGTGTTGTGTGTGGTGTGTGTTGTGTGTGTGTGTGTGTGTGTGTGTGACGTCTTTTGTTTTTTCAGACATATCGATGTCCGACCACAGTGAAGAGAGAGAGCAGCAGCAGCATCTCTCCAACTAAGCCCTCCAAACACCCCGAAGAACCTGCAGCAAGAAAATCCAAGCTGGAGAAGAAACTGGAGGAGAAAGGAGGGAGAGGAGGAGAACTGAAGGAGCAGGAGGAGGAGGAAGGTAGAGATGCAAGAGCTCTGAGCTGATAGGGTGAAGAGAGAGAGAGGAAAACGCACGCAGAGAAAGAAATCCTGAAGTTTGTGAATGAGAAACTGAAGAGCAGCGAGATCTGAGGTGAGTCAAGATCGAATGGTTTAAGACGGCAGAAGGTTGCAACAGAATGAGAAGGGTTGACAGCAGATTTTCCTTTCAAAACCATAGTTTATGTCTGGCGCGAGTTAGCCGTCAACTTCAGAGTTGGCTAATAAGTTCTAGCTACTTTCTCCGGTCATGTTCGCTGCCCTTGATTCATCACGAGTACGCGTCGTGCTCTGTGACTCCTGACCTGAGTGCGTTGACCGTGGAACGTCATCTGTGTCGGGTCCAAGGCGCCCTCGGTGCCAGTGTGGCGTCTCGCGCAGTATTAACTCCAATAGGACCCCCAAAACCTCCCACCCATCTCCCTCCCTCCCCCTCCTCTCCTCCCCGCCGCTGTTGCGCTCATCATCACACAGGGCTGTGCTTGTGAAGGTGACGAGATGTGGCGGGTGGTGCATCTTGCGACATAAAGTAAAGAAAAAAGAGAAATTTAGAACGCGTGGCGGCTGGTGATTTGAGCAGTCGGCGGGTCTCCACTGCTAAATGAAGTGTAGAGGAAATACTTGCGAAACCAGAAATGCAGATGAAAGCTAAGATGGGAGTGGCTTTGTGGATTGTTCTAGCTACACAAAGCATGAATCATATGATCTTTTTACCAGATGAAGAGTAACAAACAGTTTTTATCAATATCCTTAAATTAAGCCTTTGGATCATGTTGTGGGCTGCATGTGAGGGGTTAGAAACAAGTTTCCAGAAGCTAGAGGTCGAAACGACTCGCAACGCTCTGGTTTTAAACCTACAACTCTCGCACTGGTTATGTCAACGTCTGCTCCTCTAGCTGCAGGAGTGAAGGACCAGGAGAAGGAGCAGGTGGAATGACAATCGATACAGTCAGAAACGGAGCAGACTGAGCGCGCGCCTGGCCTGGTTGAATACAAACCTCACCATGGCGTTTGTGCCGTCTGGCGCCCTGCTACGACGCCGGACAACTATCCGCATTAGCGTGAGAAAAGTGACCGACTGAACAGATCAATAAGCTTTGTGTATTTCGTGAGAAGGTTCTACAGGTGGTCATGTTGTTTGTTATTTTATCATATTTAGGACCAAAAAAGTGGATGAATGATGAAGATATGTAAACATGATATTAATTTCTTCTTCATAAAAAACTGAGTCATTGATGAAATGTTTGTGCAGGTGTGGAACACGTTGGAAGATGGGTCTACTACTGTCCGTCTGTTTTCTGTTTTAACTCCAACGAAGGACACTGCGAAGAAAACACAGCGGCCGGTCTTGGGCAGGCGGCCCAGCATCGCACTACGACAAGCTGCAGGTGAGACGCACACACCTGAGACAAAGCTCCGCCCAAATCACACTGAGACATGGTGGTCAATGAATAAAATAAACTGTCATGTTCATACAGCACCATTTCAAAATAATTGCGAACCAAAGTTCTTACTAAAAGAAAACAACAAATGAGGCAGTTTTCAATAAATTAAGAGAATAAAAAGTTAAATAAACCAAAATACAATAAATATAAGAGAAAAACAAACAAAAGTTAAAATGTTATTGATGCAGATGTTATTGATCTTCAGGCAGGGAGAATGAGTCACAGCTGTCTGATTTGATAATGTTTCTTTGTTTCAGAAATATCTGAGAAAGGAGCAGATGAAGGGCAGAGAAGGAAGAAAGGGTAAGAAGACGACCGTCATGAAGACACCAAGTGAGTTCATCCAACCATTTTTACTTTTGTAGTTTTTTTCTTTAGTTTGAGGTTCAGGTAGAACAGCGCACTGATGATTCACGCGAGGAGCTTCAGCTGTAAACCGTACGTTTCTGCCTAGGATATACAGACGGCTATGAAGACTGAGGAAAGACTTTTGGTTGGCTTACGAAGAGGTGAGAGCTGGGCTGAGTGGATGGACAGTAAAACAGGGAAGTCGAGTGAAGTCATCACTGTGCATAGTTTTTCTCTCGGTCCAGTGGTGTGTTTCGGCGATGAGAGTCGGTTGTTGTGAAGAGGACAAACGTAAATAATTAGTGGAAAGTTTTTGTTTTTGCTTACTTGGAAGATGAGTGTCTTAGTCATCGCACCCGAGCTGCTGTCCCAACGTTCAGTCAATGACTCAGTTGATTATCTGTTTCAGGGTTCTAAAATGAAACATTTGAAGAAATGTACATTTTCATTTATAATTCAAACATCGACTGAGCTGAGGTAAAAACTTCACCAGCCGTTTTCAACTGTGACTGGATTTAACTTTAACAGTGCATGTGTTAACAGAGATGCATCACACAGGGACGCGTGGGTGGACCAGAGAGGCTGGGCTAAAGAGGAAGCGGACTGCAGACGTTTGGAAGATAATGTTAAGCTGCGCGCTCGCATGTAAGCCATACAAAGACGAGAACGCAGCGCAGTGAGAGTTATTTTTCTTCGTCTTATGTGATGGACTATTCTCGCGTGTATATCTATCTCTATATTATATACGGTGGTATCCTTCCACAAAGTGCCACGTCCACAGAAGTGCTAGTGGATGATACACTGTTTGTCAAGAAGTAGTTCAGCTAGGGTGTTGTTAGTGAATGTGAATTTTCATCTGATACGTCAGAACAAACTGAATGTGTTGAAAGTTTTTTATGTTGTTGTTTATAAAAATAAACGCAGTTTCTTTAAATTAGAATCTTTTGAATGTTTGATTTTAATTTGAGCTTTTCACTTCAACAGTTAGGCGATCGCAGAAAACAAATCATACTGTTAAGTGTATAAAAGTAGCAGCTTTAATTTTTAAATCGGTTTAAACGCCTCTACTCTGCCTAAGTGGTCATAAACAAAAACAATCAGAGCATTTTGCTCACAGTCTGACGTCCCGACTGGCTCAGGACTTCTGGGTAATGTAGTCTTTAAAACTGATATTAATTGGTAAACCAATAAATCAATTCGACTTAGTTTCAGTGTCTGATTGTTTTTTCAGCTGTTGAATCAGATTCAGCTCGTCCACGGATCCTTTCCCCGTCTTCTCCTGAAAAAAGTAGAGACGTTTCATTCAAACCAACAGTCGACCAAGAATTGTGAAGGCAGATGTGGACGAATAATGAAAAGCACAAACTGAAAAATAAAAGAATTTATGAACAATCAGCTGATGTGAAAAGAGCCGACAGTCATCGAGAAATTCATGTTAACTGAAACATTTGTTGATATTTGAGTTGTCAAACGTGTTAACACATTTTTTTTAAACTGAAACTTGACGTGACGACAGAATGGTGAGTTTTCAAACGCGTCGCTGCTGGTCTGGACGTTTCTCTCTGAATACTTTTAAAAACTGTCACTGTCCAATACTTATGGACCTGACTGAACAGTTCTTCAGACGTTCGTTCAGATCGTCTCTCAGAGCTGAGAGCTGCCCCCGCGGCCTTTCGTTAAACCTGGTACTTCCCTGTAGTGCGTCGGGCTCTGCAAGTGTGCAGCTTGGCTCGTCCTCTGTGT